>NC_092266.1:11598256-11630756 GCF_036320965.1 Panulirus ornatus | reverse complement strand
TCCACATCCAGGCCCCACAGAACATATATGTGTGTGTGTGTGTGTGTGTGTGTGTGTGTGTGTGTGTGTGTGTGTGTGTGCGCGCGCGCGCGCATCAAAAACAGTTTGTAACAATATATCACGTGAACCCAGGCTTGTCCTCTGCAGGTTGGGACCAGAGTGATTCCTCAACTGTAACACCATTACAGTCAGGGCAATTGCTCTCAGATGGTACAGTGTTTCCCGCAGTGCTGTCCGCTCCCCTGCCTCCTCCTCGTCAGCGTCCACGTCGGTAGCCGAGTGAAAGTTGCTCTAGTGCCACCTTGTGCGAGAGGCCCTTGCTTCAAGCGCATCACCTGCCCACCAACAACAAACCAGGGAGAGCGAGCGACCATGACAGAAATCAACTTCCTATGCAAGAATAACCATCACGTTACATTCCCACTCCTTAATATGCCTCAGTAGTTACGGGTTCTTCTGAGATCACGCCCCAACAATACCGCGGTGGAGCAAGACACCAGCGCCACGTACGCTCTGCGGCATCCAAGGACTCGCCTGTGAGACCGACGCACAAATCCCCACGCTCCCTCACCCACCAGAACGGAGTGTTATTACACACCGCGGTGGAACGACTCGTCACAACTGGCTCGAGTTAAGGAGTCAATGCCAGTAATAACAGTCGGGATGTTAGGATACATATAACATCTTTGATACGAGAGAGTTCCATGAAGATGACTTCACCACGATGCATCTAGAAGCCTCGGGCTCCGTTGACTTTCCTGCATGGTAAGCGCCTCAAGGTTAACCAGCTGCAGCTTTTCAGCCACAGTTGCCTAACTCTAAATATATAAATATACCACGAGTGGAATATTTTTCTTTATACATTTTCCACGTAATTCAAGTCTCTTGTCTTACTGGTTACTGAATAATGAATTTCGCTTTTTTTTTTTTTTTTTCGTATACCGTACACACAAATTGCACTCCTGTATAAACTTAGCTTTATAATACATCAAGGATACTCATTTTCAGGAAGAGGTTGCCCCATCTCTTACCCTTATATATGTGTATTGTCTCCACTCTTGTATATGTATATATGCACATACACGAACACACACCCCTCTTCCTGCAGCCCAAGCTGTGTGTGCCTGTGCGTGTGTGTGTGTGTGTGTGCTGCCGAGCTCCATATACAAAACAATCATATCTATAGCTCCTCTGCTTCACTACAACTGACGTGTGAGGTACAAAGAGGTGGAGGTGGTCGACGATAGTGGCACCAGTATCCTGCTGAAAGAGAGAGACAGAGCCTTGGGAAAACCCCGAGCATAAACCCGGGAGAAACCCTCGTCAACCAGTCCGCCCACCAGTTTCCAGAGGGAGGGTCGTCCCATCACAGAGCGACGATATCTTCCACCTGAGAGAAACATTGCCACGCCCAACCCTCCCAGCCAACACCCCGAACAGCGAAGGAGAGACGCCAGAGCCACTCCATGTCAAGGATGGCAAAGGTAGAGACAGTAACACCACCACCCCAACTCCCTGACACACACGCAACCGTACCGCCTGATCTCACCAGCTCACTATAGAACAGAAAGATCTTTAATCCTCTCCCTCCAGGTATAGCACTCTCTTCACAATAGCCTGCCTGAGATTCCACCTACGACCTGAGTACGAATGACCAGAAAACGGTCCGAAAGATGTAATGTTCCTTACGTCCAAAATATACCGAAGTGGGTAATAAACCATTACAAAAAGTTTGAGAACATGAGTAATCATATTCACCATAATCATGGAAAAAAACACACGAGGATCATTCAAAATTAGGAAGGCTTGATATAATATTATGGAGAGGTAAGTAACATATGGCCATCACTGGAGGTCATCTTGGAACTAATGTTGATTGACGTTAGCGAGAGAATGATATATATATATATATATATATATATATATATATATATATATATATATATATATATATATATATATATATATATATATATATATTTCTTTTTCTTTCAAACTATTCGCCATTTCCCGTGTTAGCGAGGTAGCGTTAAGAACAGAGGACTGGGCCTTTGAGGGAATATCCTCACCTGGCCCCCTTCTCTGTTCCTTCTTTTGGAAAATTAAAAAAAAAAAAAATGAGAGGGGAGGATTTCCAGGACCCCGCTCCCTCCCCTTTTAGTCGCCTTCTACGACACGCAGGAAATACGTGGAAAGTATTCTTTCTCCCCTATCCCCAGGGATAATATATATATATATATATATATATATATATATATATATATATATATATATATATATATATATATATATATATATATATATATATATATATATATATGGGGATGATTTCTGGCCCCCCGCTCCCGATATATATATATATATATATATATATATATATATATATATATATATATATATATATATATATATATATATATTCCTATGAGTCCACGGGGAAAATGAAACACGAAAAGTTCCCAAGTGCACTTTCGTGTAATAATCACATCATCAGGGGAGACACAAGAGAGAAATATAACAGTCAGTTGATATACATCGAAGAGACGAAGCTAGGACGCCATTTGGTAAACATGTCATTGTCCAAAACATACAACGAGTGTTCATAAACTTATCATTTTACAAATCTTATCAACAATAAAGTTATCTAATTTGTATAGACCATCACTAATATTAAGATTATAAATCTTTGTGTATTTAATAATAAAATATTCAATGATATTTCTCTTGGTAATAGAGTTAGAGTTAATAACTGAGATGGCGTTACTCCAGTCAATACAATGATCATAGTTTTTAACATGATTAAACAAGGCATTTGATTCTTGTCCCGTTCTTATACTATATTTATGTTGCTTAAGTCTAACAGAAAAGATCCTCACCAGTCTGACCAACATAAAATCTATCATATAAATCTATATATAATATATATATATATATATATATATATATATATATATATATATATATATATATATATATATATATATATATATATATATACGAATAAAGTGTATATGAACGCGCACCTTCATAGAACATACAAAGCTCCAACATCCAGGATCGAACCTGGGACCCCTTGTGCAAGAGGCAGAAATGCTAACCGCTAGGCTAAGGGACTGTATAATAGGAAACAACTATTCGAAATACTAAGTACTCGAATACCCTTCGTCTCACAATGGTGAGCAACGGGGTCTATCGGTTGTTTCCGAACAGAACACATAGCCAGCTGATAGCGTTTTACCGAACTTGACTGTACAACGCGGAGTTATATGAATACGTATGTATGTATGTATGTATGTATGTATGTATGTATGTATGTTCTATGAAGGTGCGCGTTCATATAAACTTTATTCGTATTCATATAACTCCGCGTTGTACAGTCAGGTTCGGTAAAACGCTATCAGCTGGCTATGTGTTCTGTTCGGAAACAACCGATAGACCCCGTTGCTCACCATTGTGAGACGAAGGGTATTCGAGTACTTAGTATTTCGAATAGTTGTTTCCTATTATACAGTCCCTTAGCCTAGCGGTTAGCATGCCTGCCTCTTGCACAAGGGGTCCCAGGTTCGATCCTGGATGTTGGACCTTTGTATGTTCTATGAAGGTGCGCGTTCACATACACTTTATTCGTATTCATATAACTCCGCGTTGTACAGTCAGGTTCGGTAAAACGCTATCAGCTGGCTATGTGTTCTGTTCGGAAACAACCGATAGACCCCGTTGCTCACCATTGTGAGACGAAGGGTATTCGAGTACTTAGTATTTCGAATAGTTGTTTCCTATTATACAGTCCCTTAGCCTAGCGGTTAGCATGCCTGCCTCTTGCACAAGGGGTCCTAGGTTCAATCCTGGATGTTGGAGCTTTGTATGATATATATATATATATTTTTTTTTTTATTATACTTTGTCGCTGTCTCCAGCGTTTGCGAGGTAGCGCAAGGAAACAGACGAAAGAAATGGCCCCCCCCCCCCCATACACATGTACATACATACGTCCACACACACAAATATACATACCTACACAGCTTTCCATGGTTTACCCCAGACGCTTCACATGCCCCAATTCAATCCACTGACAGCACGTCAACCCCGGTATACCACATCGCTCCAATTCACTCTATTCCTTGCCCTCCTTTCACCCTCCTGCATGTTCAGGCCCCGATCACACAAAATCTTTTTCACTCCATCTTTCCACCTCCAATTTGGTCTCCCTCTTCTCCTCGTTCCCTCCACCTCCGACACATATATCCCCTTGGTCAATCTTTCCTCACTCATTCTCTCCATGTGCCCAAACCACTTCAAAACACCCTCTTCTGCTCTCTCAACCACGCTCTTTTTATTTCCACACATCTCTCTTACCCTTACGTTACTCACTCGATCAAACCACCTCACACCACACATTGTCCTCAAACATCTCATTTCCAGCACATCCATCCTCCTGCGCACAACTCTATCCATAGCCCACGCCTCGCAACCATACAACATTGTTGGAACTACTATTCCTTCAAACATACCCATTTTTGCTTTCCGAGATAATGTTCTCGACTTCCACACATTCTTCAAGGCCCCCAGAATTTTCGCCCCCTCCCCCACCCTATGATCCACTTCCGCTTCCATGGTTCCATCCGCTGCCAGATCCACTCCCAGATATCTAAAACACTTCACTTCCTCCAGTTTTTCTCCATTCAAACTCACCTCCCAATTGACTTGACCCTCAACCCTACTGTACCTAATAACCTTGCTCTTATTCACATTTACTCTTAACTTTCTTCTTCCACACACTTTACCAAACTCAGTCACCAGCTTCTGCAGTTTCTCACATGAATCAGCCACCAGCGCTGTATCATCAGCGAACAACAACTGACTCACTTCCCAAGCTCTCTCATCCCCAACAGACTTCATACTTGCCCCTCTTTCCAAAACTCTTGCATTTACCTCCCTAACAACCCCATCCATAAACAAATTAAACAACCATGGAGACATCACACACCCCTGCCGCAAACCTACATTCACTGAGAACCAATCACTTTCCTCTCTTCCTACACGTACACATGCCTTACATCCTCGATAAAAACTTTTCACTGCTTCTAACAACTTTCCTCCCACACCATATATTCTTAATACCTTCCACAGAGCATCTCTATCAACTCTATCGTATGCCTTCTCCAGATCCATAAATGCTACATACAAATCCATTTGCTTTTCTAAGTATTTCTCACATACATTCTTCAAAGCAAACACCTGATCCACACATCCTCTACCACTTCTGAAACCACACTGCTCTTCCCCAATCTGATGCTCTGTACATGCCTTCACCCTCTCAATCAATACCCTCCCATATAATTTACCAGGAATACTCAACAAACTTATACCTCTGTAATTTGAGCACTCACTCTTATCCCCTTTGCCTTTGTACAATGGCACTATGCACGCATTCCGCCAATCCTCAGGCACCTCACCATGAGTCATACATACATTAAATAACCTTACCAACCAGTCAACAATACAGTCACCCCCTTTTTTAATAAATTCCACTGCAATACCATCCAAACCTGCTGCCTTGCCGGCTTTCATCTTCCGCAAAGCTTTCACTACCTCTTCTCTGTTTACCAAATCATTTTCCCTAACCCTCTCACTTTGCACACCACCTCGACCAAAACACCCTATATCTGCCACTCTATCATCAAACACATTCAACAAACCTTCAAAATACTCACTCCATCTCCTTCTCATATATATATATATATATATATATATATATATATATATATATATATATATATATATATATATATATATATATATATATATATATGGGAGCGGGGGGCTGGAAATCCTCCCCTCCCATTATTTTTTTTCAATTTTCCAAAAGAAGGAATAGAGAAGGGGGGCCAGGTGAGGATATTCCCTTAAAGGCCCAGTTCTCTGTTCTTAACGCTACCTCGCTAACGCGGGAAATGGCGAATAGTTTGAAAGAATATATATATATATATATATATATATATATATATATATATATATATATATATATATATATATATATATATATATATATATATATCTCATCCTGTAGGCGCCAAGCCATATACGGACTTGGCAAGTGTGACCCATTTACGTAGAGACCTGAAGCCCTCCCTCTGAACCAACCCCACGTCGGTCCAGGGTCTGATTCTCAAATATTGTCTCCTAATCTTAGGGACGGGTCGAGGAGGTCTGTTGGCCGGATCGTCGGGTTCCACGAGAAAAGAAGGGAGGAAGGTGTAGGGTGTTGTTTGAGGGTGTCTGGAAGTATGGCGGGGAGGACGTCTAGGCGTACTGGAGAGTTGAAAGGGGTAAAACATGGCCTTGGGCTCAATACACACACACACACACACACACACACACACATATATATATATATATATATATATATATATATATATATATATATATATATATATATATAGAGAGAGAGAGAGAGAGAGAGAGAGAGAGAGAGAGAGAGAGAGAGAGAGAGAGATTTCTGATGCGGAGGTTAACAGCTGGAACGGAACTCTCTCTCTCTCTCTCTCTCTCTCTCTCTCTCTCTCTCTCTCTCTCTCTCTCTCTCTCAGTGACCATTTGTTTCTCAATCACAGCACTGCTGCTGATGCTGCTGATAACCTGAGATAACAATGGGGGAGGCAGCCTCAAGAGAGTCCTTCAGATCGACAGTATGTCAGATTACCGGGCGAAGACACCACTTCATCGGTGTGACACAACAACGCACTACAGATTACGAACACATCACCGAAGGTCAGGTCAAGTTAGCCGAAATAAAACAAAGCCTTCAGTCATTGGGCAGTGGTGCAGCTAATGTATACATAGAGGCAGCGAGAATACCGTGGGTGTAGGTGGGGTAAGTGAGTACAACAGGGATGCAGATGGCATAACAGAAGGGACACCTGGTATGACTGGGCTGCAGCTACTATCAACGAAGCAGCAGGTGCAACTGGTAAGACGAAGCTTCAGCTGGAATAACCGTGGTAGAACAGTTGGTATAACAAGAATACAGCTAGTAAAATGAATACAGCTGGTATAACAGGGGTTGAGCTAATATAACAAGGGAACAGCCAGTATAACAAAGACACAGCTGATATAACAGGGGTGCAGCTGGTATCTCAGGGGTGCAGCTAGAATAACAAAGGTAGAGCTGGTATCACAATGGTGCAGCTGGCATAAAGTGAGTATAGCTGATATAACACATGCAACTGGTATAACAAAGGTGTAATTGGCATAAAAGGGGTGCAATAGATAAAATAGGGTGTAGCTGGTATACAAACGGTACATCTGGTATAATAGGTATGTATCTGGTATGCAGGAATGCAGTTGGTATAACCAGGGTACAGCTAGTATAACCAGGGTACAGCTAGAACCTTCATAATCACATAATTTCAGAGCTTGATCTTGATCGCTCCAAGTTCAAAACACTTGTAGGTGCTGACGTCAACCATCACATACCATACCATGTGCATATTTCATTATCTACCTCATAATATCTATGGGGTAAAAATCTAACTGTATCATTGTGTACAAATATTGTTTTCCTGCTCACAGCAAATGATTAGAACTGCAAAACGACAGAGCAAAGGCCTGCAAGCCAAGTGCCCTAACTTCATAAGGACTATTTCTAAGCCATCTTTTATAAGGACCTCCCAAAACACTCAAGCTATTTCCAGTTCCTGTAAATAAGATATGCCGTTAGAATGTGTAACTGGGACGAAAGGTGTGTGTGTGTGTGTGTGTGTGTGTGTGTGTGTGTGTGTGTGTGTGTGTGTGTGTGTGTGTGTGTGTACCTCAGGCGCGACATTATGTATACCTGTAGGGGTTTATATGGCCGACATAGACGTCCTCAACCGTTGACATGGGGCTCATGAATGCCACCAAACACGAGAGGCTGAGGACCATGACTGAGTACTTGCCCATGGGCCCGATGACGTCCAATATCTCATCGTAGTTAAGTTCCTTGCTCATCTTGGCACATCCAATGGCCAAGCAAAAGCCTAGCTAACTTAGCAGCAGTTCAACGTTGAAAACAGTTTCCCCCACAGAGAGTATCTTCTGAGAACGAAGTTCCACCAAGTATGTATTAAAGAGTCTTGCCAAGATGAGATGGTTCCTGGCTGAGAGGTACGGTCGCCGATATGGTAATGTTGAGGTCCTGAGAGGTGGGAGAACGACTCCCTCTCACAGAAGCTCTTTATAAAGTCAATGTTAAATGGTGAGAATTGTGACGCAAGTTCTTCCCGTGTGAAAATTCTATGAATTAACTACTTTCATAAAAAGTGCTCTTGAGGAAGTAAAATAAAGGTATTATTTTTCACTACGAGAAAAACTTTGGCAGAAATAAGAGAGTTTCCGTTCACAATGTAACTTCTCTGACAAATCATTACAGATGAAATTGACATCATAAAAGTACATAATTTCACTTTAAGTCCTGTTTGAAGCTTGTTGCTTAACACTTTACTTAAAGCAACAGGAAATATAGGAATTAAAGGAGGAGAGCAATCACAAAACGTCACCAAGAAAGGCCACAATCGGGTCAACGTCGACCAAAATGACCGAGTTCACTGTAAGCTGCGACAGAACTAAGTCTGCATGGAGGCACAGCGCTTCATATGATAGTGGCCGCCGAACAATGAATGGCGAGTCAACTATCAGATGAAGTTATCATGCTTTCGATATTTCCCCTTACATCATTATGACCCACAGTATCTATGATACAGTTAATCACAACATATCTGTTCCTCCCTGCCCTCTGTACGTACAATAATCTCCGGACTCCCTCATGCAAGATCACCTGTCCACCTGCCTGCGGGACGATATGTCCATAATTACATCCATCGTTCACCACACCATCAGAGTCTGGCCTGCATGTCATAAGGCACGCGGCTCAGCACGAAGGCTGGTTATCTCTCTTACCCAAACGTAATGGCAAATAAATAACAGACACTCCACTGCAAAGTGCCTTAGGGTCACCTGATATCACCCCTTACGCATCCTACCACATTACACTGACTCCTCCTCCTCTAACTGACACTCATCCCACCACTTTCCTCCCCCCAGCGATACCCACCTCACATTCCCCACTACAATCCTCCTTCCTTCATCCTATACCGTTGATCTGCAGAATCTCTATCCATTCTCCCAACATAACGTTCCTCCTTTCCTCCCTTTTATCTAATCTTCCTCAGATTCTTCTAGCTAGTCCCTCTATATTTCAGGTATTCTACATCAGTATTTCAAATATCTTTTATACAGTAGGCAATAAAAAACGAGCGTAAGTATGCACCGCTAGAAACCGTGTTGGTTGAGGCAGCAAAATAATTCGTTTATGGAACAGTTCTCTCTGTCTCTCTCAGTGACCATTTGTCTCTCGGTCTCTCAGTCGTAGCACAGTTGCTGATGATGACCTGAGACAATATGGGCTAGTCTGAAGATGGCCCTTCACATTGATATTATGCCAGTTTACCACATACCAATTCACCATTACCAATCAACAACACGCTACACATTCTGAACACATCTCCAGAGGCCTTCCATTGGCTAAAAATACATTCTTAATTCTAATAATTCAGCAATGGTTTACTTGACAGAGAAATACTGTTGGTATAACTGGGGGTACACATAAGATAACACAGGTACAGCTATAACTGGCGCACAGCTAGTATAACAGGGCTGAAGCTGGTATAACTGGGGTGCATCTACTGTAAGGGAGACAGCAGGTGTAACGCCTGCTACTGGAATAACTAGCACAACTGGTACACCAGGTGTGCATCTGGTATAACAGAGGTGCGTCTGGTATAACAGAGATGTATCTAGTATAACAGGGATGCATCTGGTGTAACAGTGGTGCATCTGGAATAACAGGGGTGCATTTGGTATAACCAGGGTACAGCTAGTATAACCAGGGTACAGCTAGTATAACCAGGGTACAGCTGGAACCTTCATAATCACATAATTTCAGAGCTGGATCTTGATCGCTCCAAGTTCAAAACACTTGTAGGTGCTGACGTCAACCATCACATACCATACCATGTGCATATTTCATTATCTACCTCATAATATCTATGGGGTAAAAATCTAACTGTATCATTGTGTACAAATATTGTTTTCCTGCTCACAGCAAATGATTAGAACTGCAAAACGACAGAGCAAAGGCCTGCAAGCCAAGTGCCCTAACTTCATAAGGACTATTTCTAAGCCATCTTTTATAAGGACCTCCCAAAACACTCAAGCTATTTCCAGTTCCTGTAAATGAAATATGCCGTTAGAATGTGTAACTGGGACGAAAAGTGTGTGTGTGTGTGTGTGTGTGTGTGTGTGTGTGTGTGTGTGTGTGTCTGTGTGTGTCTGTGAGTGTACCTCATACGCGACATTACGTATACCTGTAGGGGTTTATATGGCCGACAAAGACGTCCTCAACCGTGGACATGGGGCTCATGAATGCCGTCAAACACGAGAGGATGAGGACCATGACTGAGTACTTGCCCATGGGCCCGATGACGTCCAATATGTCATCGTAGTTAAGTTCCTTGCTCATCTTGGCACATCCAATGGCCAAGCAAAAGCCTAGCTAACTTAGCAGCAGTTCAACGTTGAAAACAGTTTCCCCCACAGAGAGTATCTTCTGAGAACGAAGTTCCACCAAGTATGTATTAAAGAGTCTTGCCAAGATGAGATGGTTCCTGGCTGAGAGGTACGGTCGCCGATATGGTAATGTTGAGGTCCTGAGAGGTGGGAGAACGACTCCCTCTCACAGAAGCTCTTTATAAAGTCAATGTTAAATGGTGAGAATTGTGACACAAGTTCTTCCCGTGTGAAAATTCTATGAATTAATTACTTTCATTAAAAGCACTGTTGAGGAAGTGAAAGAAATTTTTTTTCTCACTAAGATGAATTCTTTTTTTTATATAAATAAGGGAGTCTGCGTTCACAATGTTACTATCTGACAAATCATCACAAATGAAATCTACAAAAGACATAAAATTTCACTTCAAATACTGTTCGAAGCTCGCTGCTTAACACTGCAGTTAAAGTTACAGGAAACATGAATTACAGGAGGAAAGCAATCACAAAACGTCACCAAGAAAGGCCACAATCGGGTCAACGTCGACCAAAATGATCGAGTTCACTGTAAGCTGCGACAGAACTAGGTCTGCATGGAGGCACAGCGCTTCATATGATCACAACGGCCACAGTAGAATGACTGGCGAGTCAACCACCAGATCTTCGAAGCTATCATGCTTTCGTTATCTTTGCTTACATCATTATGACCCACAGTACCTGTGATACAGTTAATCACAACATATCTGTTCCTCCCTGCCCTCTGTACGTACAATAATCTCCGGACTCCCTCATGCAAGGTCACCTGTCCACCTGCCTGCGGGACGATATGTCCATAATTACATCCATCGTTCACCACACCATCAGAGTCTGGCCTGCATGTCATAAGGCACGCGGCTCAGCACGAAGGCTGGTTATCTCTCTTACCCAAACGTAATGGCAAATAAATAACAGACACTCCACTGCAAAGTGCCTTAGGGTCACCTGATATCACCTCTTACGCATCCTACCACATTACACTGACTCCTCCTCCTCTAACTGACACTCATCCCACCACTTTCCTCCCCCCAGCAATACCCACCTCACATTCCCCACTACAATCCTCCTTCCTTCATCCTATACCGTTGCTCTGCAGAATCTCTATCCATTCTCCCATCATAACGTTCCTCCTTTCCTCCCTTTTATCTAATCTTCCTCAGATTCTTCTAGCTAGTCCCTCTATATTTCAGGTATTCTACATCAGTATTTCAAATATCTTTTATACAATAGGCAATAAAAAACGAGCGTAAGTATGCACCGCTAGAAACCGTGTTGGTTGAGGCAGCAAAATAATTCGTTTATGTAACAGTTCTCTCTGTCTCTCTCAGTGACCATTTGTCTCTCGGTCTCTCAGTCGTAGCACAGTTGCTGATGATGACCTGAGACAATATGGGCTAGTCTGAAGATGGCCCTTCACATTGATATTATGCCAGTTTATCACTTACCAATTCACCATTACCAATCAACAACACGCTACACATTCTGAATACATCTCCAGAGGCCTTCCATTGGCTAAAAATACATTCTTAATTCTAATAATTCAGCAATGGTTTACTTGACAGAGAATTACTGTTGGTATAACTGGGGGTACACATAAGATAACACAGGTACAGCTATAACTGGCGCACAGCTAGTATAACAGGGCTGAAGCTGGTATAGCTGGGGTGCAGCTACTGTAAGGGAGACAGCAGGTGTAACGCCTGCTACTGGAATAACTAGCACAACTGGTACACCAGGTGTGCATCTGGTATAACAGAGGTGCGTCTGGTATAACAGAGATGTATCTAGTATAACAGGGATGCATCTGGTGTAACAGTGGTGCATCTGGAATAACAGGGGTGCATTTGGTATAACCAGGGTACAGCTAGTATAACCAGGGTACAGCTAGTATAACCAGGGTACAGCTAGTATAACCAGGGTACAGCTGGAACCTTCATAATCACATAATTTCAGAGCTGGATCTTGATCGCTCCAAGTTCAAAACACTTGTAGGTGCTGACGTCAACCATCACATACCATACCATGTGCATATTTCATTATCTACCTCATAATATCTATGGGGTAAAAATCTAACTGTATCATTGTGTACAAATATTGTTTTCCTGCTCACAGCAAATGATTAGAACTGCAAAACGACAGAGCAAAGGCCTGCAAGCCAAGTGCCCTAACTTCATAAGGACTATTTCTAAGCCATCTTTTATAAGGACCTCCCAAAACACTCAAGCTATTTCCAGTTCCTGTAAATAAGATATGCCGTTAGAATGTGTAACTGGGACGAAAGGTGTGTGTGTGTGTGTGTGTGTGTGTGTGTGTGTGTGTGTGTGTGTGTGTGTGTGTGTGTACCTCAGACGGAAGGCGCGACATTATGTATACCTGTAGGGGTTTTTATGGCCGACAAAGACGTCCTCAACCATGGTCATGGAACTCATGAATGCCACCAAACACGAGAGGCTGAGGACCATGACTGAGTACTTGCCCATGGGCCCGATGACGTCCAATATCTCATCGTAGTTAAGTTCCTTGCTCATCTTGGCACATCCAATGGCCAAGCAAAAGCCTAGCTAACTTAGCAGCAGTTCAACGTTGAAAACAGTTTCCCCCACAGAGAGTATCTTCTGAGAACGAAGTTCCACCAAGTATGTATTAAAGCGTCTTGCCAAGATGAGATGGTTCCTGGCTGAGAGGTACGGTCGCCGATATGGTAATGTTGAGGTCCTGAGAGGTGGGAGAACGACTCCCTCTCACAGAAGCTCTTTATAAAGTCAATGTTAAATGGTGAGAATTGTGACGCAAGTCCTTCCCGTGTGAAAATTCTATGAATCAATTACTTTCATTAAAAGCACTGTTGAGGAAGTGAAAGAAATTTTTTTTCTAAGATGAATCTTTTTTTTTATAAATAAGGGAGTCTGCGTTCACAATGTTACTATCTGACAAATCATCACAAATGAAATCTACAAAAGACATAAAATTTCACTTCAAATACTGTTCGAAGTTCGCTGCTTAACACTGCAGTTAAAGCTACAGGAAACATGAATTACAGGAGGAAAGCAATCACAAAACGTCACCAAGAAAGGCCACAATCGGGTCAACGTCGACCAAAATGACCGAGTTCACTGTAAGCTGCGACAGAACTAGGTCTGCATGGAGGCACAGCGCTTCATATGATCACAACGGCCACAGTAGAATGACTGGCGAGTCAACCACCAGATCTTCGAAGCTATCATGCTTTCGTTATCTTTGCTTACATCATTATGACCCACAGTATCTATGATACAGTTAATCACAACATATCTGTTCCTCCCTGCCCTCTGTACGTACAATAATCTCCGGACTCACTCATGCAAGATCACCTGTCCACCTGCCTGCGGGACGATATGTCCATAATTACATCCATCGTTCACCACACCATCAGAGTCTGGCCTGCATGTCATAAGGCACGCGGCTCAGCACGAAGGATGGTTATCTCTCTTACCCAAACGTAATGGCAAATAAATAACAGACACTCTACTGCAAAGTGCCTTAGGGTCACCTGATATCACCTCTTACGCATCCTACCACATTACACTGACTCCTCCTCCTCTAACTGACACTCATCCCACCACTTTCCTCCCCCCAGCGATACCCACCTCACATTCCCCACTACAATCCTCCTTCCTTCATCCTATACCGTTGATCTGCAGAATCTCTATCCATTCTCCCAACATAACGTTCCTCCTTTCCTCCCTTTTATCTAATCTTCCTCAGATGCTTCTAGCTAGTCCCTCTATATTTCAGGTATTCTACATCAGTATTTCAAATATCTTTTATACAATAGGCAATAAAAAACGAGCGTAAGTATGCACCGCTAGAAACCGTGTTGGTTGAGGCAGCAAAATAATTCGTTTATGGAACAGTTCTCTCTGTCTCTCTCAGTGACCATTTGTCTCTCGGTCTCTCAGTCGTAGCACAGTTGCTGATGATGACCTGAGACAATATGGGCTAGTCTGAAGATGGCCCTTCACATTGATATTATGCCAGTTTATCACATAGCAATTCACCATTACCAATCAACAACACGCTACACATTCTGAATACATCTCCAGAGGCCTTCCATTGGCTAAAAATACATTCTTAATTCTAATAATTCAGCAATGGTTTACTTGACAGAGAATTACTGTTGGTATAACTGGGGGTACACATAAGATAACACAGGTACAGCTATAACTGGCGCACAGCTAGTATAACAGGGCTGAAGCTGGTATAGCTGGGGTGCATCTACTGTAAGGGAGACAGCAGGTGTAACGCCTGCTACTGGAATAACTAGCACAACTGGTACACCAGGTGTGCATCTGGTATAACAGAGGTGCGTCTGGTATAACAGAGATGTATCTAGTATAACAGGGATGCATCTGGTGTAACAGTGGTGCATCTGGAATAACAGGGGTGCATTTGGTATAACCAGGGTACAGCTAGTATAACCAGGGTACAGCTAGTATAACCAGGGTACAGCTAGTATAACCAGGGTACAGCTGGAACCTTCATAATCACATAATTTCAGAGCTTGATCTTGATCGCTCCAAGTTCAAAACACTTGTAGGTGCTGACGTCAACCATCACATACCATACCATGTGCATATTTCATTATCTACCTCATAATATCTATGGGGTAAAAATCTAACTGTATCATTGTGTACAAATATTGTTTTCCTGCTCACAGCAAATGATTAGAACTGCAAAACGACAGAGCAAAGGCCTGCAAGCCAAGTGCCCTAACTTCATAAGGACTATTTCTAAGCCATCTTTTATAAGGACCTCCCAAAACACTCAAGCTATTTCCAGTTCCTGTAAATAAGATATGCCGTTAGAATGTGTAACTGGGACGAAAGGTGTGTGTGTGTGTGTGTGTGTGTGTGTGTGTGTGTGTGTGTGTGTGTGTGTGTGTGTGTGTGAGTGTACCTCATACGCGACATTATGTATACCTGTAGGGGTTTATATGGCCGACAAAGACGTCCTCAACCGTGGACATGGGGCTCATGAATGCCGTCAAACACGAGAGGATGAGGACCATGACTGAGTACTTGCCCATGGGCCCGATGACGTCCAATATCTCATCGTAGTTAAGTTCCTTGCTCATCTTGGCACATCCAATGGCCAAGCAAAAGCCTAGCTAACTTAGCAGCAGTTCAACGTTGAAAACAGTTTCCCCCACAGAGAGTATCTTCTGAGAACGAAGTTCCACCAAGTATGTATTAAAGAGTCTTGCCAAGATGAGATGGTTCCTGGCTGAGAGGTACGGTCGCCGATATGGTAATGTTGAGGTCCTGAGAGGTGGGAGAACGACTCCCTCTCACAGAAGCTCTTTATAAAGTCAATGTTAAATGGTAAGAATTGTGACACAAGTCTTTCCCTTGTGAAAATTCTATGAATTAATTACTTTCATAAAAAGTGCTCTTGAGGAATTTAAAATCAAAGGCATTATTTCTTACTACGAGAAAAACTTTGGCAGAAATAAGAGAGTTTCCGTTCACAATGTAACTTCTCTGACAAATCATTACAGATGAAATTGACATCACAAAAGTACATAATTTCACTTTAAGTCCTGTTTGAAGCTTGTTGCTTAACACTTTACTTAAAGCAACAGGAAATATAGGAATTACAGGAGGAAAGCAATCACAAAACGTCACCAAGAAAGGCCACAATCGGGTCAACGTCGACCAAAACGACCGAGTTCACTGTAAGCTGCGACAGAACTAAGTCTGCATGGAGGCACAGCGCTTCATATGATAGTGGCCGCCGAACAATGAATGGCGAGTCAACTATCAGATGAAGTTATCATGCTTTCGATATTTCCCCTTACATCATTATGACCCACAGTACCTGTGATACAGTTAATCACAACATATCTGTTCCTCCCTGCCCTCTGTACGTACAATAATCTCCGGACTCACTCATGCAAGATCACCTGTCCACCTGCCTGCGGGACGATATGTCCATAATTACATCCATCGTTCACCACACCATCAGAGTCTGGCCTGCATGTCATAAGGCACACGGCTCAGCACGAAGGCTGGTTATCTCTCTTACCCAAACGTAATGGCAAATAAATAACAGACACTCCACTGCAAAGTGACTTAGGGTCACCTGATATCACCCCTTACGCATCCTACCACATTACACTGACTCCTCCTCCTCTAACTGACACTCATCCCACCACTTTCCTCCCCCCAGCGATACCCACCTCACATTCCCCACTACAATCCTCCTTCCTTCATCCTATACCGTTGCTCTGCAGAATCTCTATCCATTCTCCCATCATAACGTTCCTCCTTTCCTCCCTTTTATCTAATCTTCCTCAGATTCTTCTAGCTAGTCCCTCTATATTTCAGGTATTCTACATCAGTATTTCAAATATCTTTTATACAGTAGGCAATAAAAAACGAGCGTAAGTATGCACCGCTAGAAACCGTGTTGGTTGAGGCAGCAAAATAATTCGTTTATGGAACAGTTCTCTCTGTCTCTCTCAGTGACCATTTGTCTCTCGGTCTCTCAGTCGTAGCACAGTTGCTGATGATGACCTGAGACAATATGGGCTAGTCTGAAGATGGCCCTTCACATTGATATTATGCCAGTTTACCACATACCAATTCACCATTACCAATCAACAACACGCTACACATTCTGAACACATCTCCAGAGGCCTTCCATTGGCTAAAAATACATTCTTAATTCTAATAATTCAGCAATGGTTTACTTGACAGAGAATTACTGTTGGTATAACTGGGGGTACACATAAGATAACACAGGTACAGCTATAACTGGCGCACAGCTAGTATAACAGGGCTGAAGCTGGTATAGCTGGGGTGCATCTACTGTAAGGGAGACAGCAGGTGTAACGCCTGCTACTGGAATAACTAGCACAACTGGTACACCAGGTGTGCATCTGGTATAACAGAGGTGCGTCTGGTATAACAGAGATGTATCTAGTATAACAGGGATGCATCTGGTGTAACAGTGGTGCATCTGGAATAACAGGGGTGCATTTGGTATAACCAGGGTACAGCTAGTATAACCAGGGTACAGCTAGTATAACCAGGGTACAGCTAGTATAACCAGGGTACAGCTGGAACCTTCATAATCACATAATTTCAGAGCTTGATCTTGATCGCTCCAAGTTCAAAACACTTGTAGGTGCTGACGTCAACCATCACATACCATACCATGTGCATATTTCATTATCTACCTCATAATATCTATGGGGTAAAAATCTAACTGTATCATTGTGTACAAATATTGTTTTCCTGCTCACAGCAAATGATTAGAACTGCAAAACGACAGAGCAAAGGCCTGCAAGCCAAGTGCCCTAACTTCATAAGGACTATTTCTAAGCCATCTTTTATAAGGACCTCCCAAAACACTCAAGCTATTTCCAGTTCCTGTAAATAAGATATGCCGTTAGAATGTGTAACTGGGACGAAAGGTGTGTGTGTGTGTGTGTGTGTGTGTGTGTGTGTGTGTGTGTGTGTGTGTGTGTGTGTGAGTGTACCTCAGGCGCGACATTATGTATACCTGTAGGGGTTTATATGGCCGACAAAGACGTCCTCAACCGTGGACATGGGGCTCATGAATGCCGTCAAACACGAGAGGCTGAGGACCATGACTGAGTACTTGCCCATGGGCCCGATGACGTCCATTATCTCATCGTAGTTAAGTTCCTTGCTCATCTTGGCACATCCAATGGCCAAGCAAAAGCCTAGCTAACTTAGCAGCAGTTCAACGTTGAAAACAGTTTCCCCCACAGAGAGTATCTTCTGAGAACGAAGTTCCACCAAGTATGTATTAAAGAGTCTTGCCAAGATGAGATGGTTCCTGGCTGAGAGGTACGGTCGCCGATATGGTAATGTTGAGGTCCTGAGAGGTGGGAGAACGACTCCCTCTCACAGAAGCTCTTTATAAAGTCAATGTTAAATGGTGAAAATTGTGACGCAAGACTTTCCCTTGTGAAAATTCTATGAATTAATTACTTTCATAAAAAGTGCTCTTGAGGAATTTAAAATCAAAGGCATTATTTCTTACTACGAGAAAAACTTTGGCAGAAATAAGAGAGTTTCCGTTCACAATGTAACTTCTCTGACAAATCATTACAGATGAAATTGACATCATAAAAGTACATAATTTCACTTTAAGTCCTGTTTGAAGCTTGTTGCTTAACACTTTACTTAAAGCAACAGGAAATATAGGAATTACAGGAGGAAAGCAATCACAAAACGTCACCAAGAAAGGCCACAATCGGGTCAACGTCGACCAAAACGACCGAGTTCACTGTAAGCTGCGACAGAACTAAGTCTGCATGGAGGCACAGCGCTTCATATGATAGTGGCCGCCGAACAATGAATGGCGAGTCAACTATCAGATGAAGTTATCATGCTTTCGATATTTCCCCTTACATCATTATGACCCACAGTATCTATGATACAGTTAATCACAACATATCTGTTCCTCCCTGCCCTCTGTAGGTACAATAATCTCCGGACTCCCTCATGCAAGGTCACCTGTCCACCTGCCTGCGGGACGATATGTCCATAATTACATCCATCGTTCACCACACCATCAGAGTCTGGCCTGCATGTCATAAGGCACGCGGCTCAGCACGAAGGCTGGTTATCTCTCTTACCCAAACGTAATGGCAAATAAATAACAGACACTCCACTGCAAAGTGCCTTAGGGTCACTTGATATCACCTCTTACGCATCCTACCACATTACACTGACTCCTCCTCCTCTAACTGACACTCATCCCACCACTTTCCTCCCCCCAGCGATACCCACCTCACATTCCCCACTACAATCCTCCTTCCTTCATCCTATACCGTTGCTCTGCAGAATCTCTATCCATTCTCCCATCATAACGTTCCTCCTTTCCTCCCTTTTATCTAATCTTCCTCAGATTCTTCTAGCTAGTCCCTCTATATTTCAGGTATTCTACATCAGTATTTCAAATATCTTTTATACAGTAGGCAATAAAAAACGAGCGTAAGTATGCACCGCTAGAAACCGTGTTGGTTGAGGCAGCAAAATAATTCGTTTATGGAACAGTTCTCTCTGTCTCTCTCAGTGACCATTTGTCTCTCGGTCTCTCAGTCGTAGCACAGTTGCTGATGATGACCTGAGACAATATGGGCTAGTCTGAAGATGGCCCTTCACATTGATATTATGCCAGTTTACCACATACCAATTCACCATTACCAATCAACAACACGCTACACATTCTGAACACATCTCCAGAAGCCTTCCATTGGCTAAAAATACATTCTTAATTCTAATAATTCAGCAATGGTTTACTTGACAGAGAAATACTGTTGGTATAACTGGGGGTACACATAAGATAACACAGGTACAGCTATAACTGGCGCACAGCTAGTATAACAGGGCTGAAGCTGGTATAGCTGGGGTGCAGCTACTGTAAGGGAGACAGCAGGTGTAACGCCTGCTACTGGAATAACTAGCACAACTGGTACACCAGGTGTGCATCTGGTATAACAGAGGTGCGTCTGGTATAACAGAGATGTATCTAGTATAACAGGGATGCATCTGGTGTAACAGTGGTGCATCTGGAATAACAGGGGTGCATTTGGTATAACCAGGGTACAGCTAGTATAACCAGGGTACAGCTAGTATAACCAGGGTACAGCTAGTATAACCAGGGTACAGCTGGAACCTTCATAATCACATAATTTCAGAGCTTGATCTTGATCGCTCCAAGTTCAAAACACTTGTAGGTGCTGACGTCAACCATCACATACCATACCATGTGCATATTTCATTATCTACCTCATAATATCTATGGGGTAAAAATCTAACTGTATCATTGTGTACAAATATTGTTTTCCTGCTCACAGCAAATGATTAGAACTGCAAAACGACAGAGCAAAGGCCTGCAAGCCAAGTGCCCTAACTTCATAAGGACTATTTCTAAGCCATCTTTTATAAGACCTCCCAAAACACTCAAGCTATTTCCAGTTCCTGTAAATAAGATATGCCGTTAGAATGTGTAACTGGGACGAAAGGTGTGTGTGTGTGTGTGTGTGTGTGTGTGTGTGTGTGTGTGTGTGTGTGTGTACCTCAGGCGCGACATTATGTATACCTGTAGGGGTTTATATGGCCGACAAAGACGTCCTCAACCGTGGACATGGGGCTCATGAATGCCGTCAAACACGAGAGGCTGAGGACCATGACTGAGTACTTGCCCATGGGCCCGATGACGTCCAATATCTCATCGTAGTTAAGTTCCTTGCTCATCTTGGCACATCCAATGGCCAAGCAAAAGCCTAGCTAACTTAGCAGCAGTTCAACGTTGAAAACAGTTTCCCCCACAGAGAGTATCTTCTGAGAACGAAGTTCCACCAAGTATGTATTAAAGAGTCTTGCCAAGATGAGATGGTTCCTGGCTGAGAGGTACGGTCGCCGATATGGTAATGTTGAGGTCCTGAGAGGTGGGAGAACGACTCCCTCTCACAGAAGCTCTTTATAAAGTCAATGTTAAATGGTGAGAATTGTGACACAAGTCTTTCCCTTGTGAAAATTCTATGAATTAATTACTTTCATAAAAAGTGCTCTTGAGAAAGCTAAAATTAAAGGTATTCTTTTTCACTACGAGAAATAATTTGCAGAAATAATGGAGTTTACCTTCACAATCTGACAAAACATTACAGATGAAATTTACAAGAGAAAGACATAATTTCATTTCGAAGCTCGCTGCTTAAAACTTCACTCAAAGCTACTGGAAATATCAGCATTACAAGAGGAAGGCAATCACAAAACGTCACCAAGAAAGGCCACAATCGGGTCAACGTCGACCAAAATGACCGAGTTCACTGTAAGCTGCGACAGAACTAGGTCTGCATGGAGGCACAGCGCTTCATATGATCACAACGGCCACAGTAGAATGACTGGCGAGTCAACCACCAGATCTTCGAAGCTATCATGCTTTCGTTATCTTTGCTTACATCATTATGACCCACAGTACCTGTGATACAGTTAATCACAACATATCTGTTCCTCCCTGCCCTCTGTACGTACAATAATCTCCGGACTCACTCATGCAAGATCACCTGTCCACCTGCCTGCGGGACGATATGTCCATAATTACATCCATCGTTCACCACACCATCAGAGTCTGGCCTGCATGTCATAAGGCACGCGGCTCAGCACGAAGGCTGGTTATCTCTCTTACCCAAACGTAATGGCAAATAAATAACAGACACTCCACTGCAAAGTGCCTTAGGGTCACCTGATATCACCTCTTACGCATCCTACCACATTACACTGACTCCTCCTCCTCTAACTGACACTCATCCCACCACTTTCCTCCCCCCAGCGATACCCACCTCACATTCCCCACTACAATCCTCCTTCCTTCATCCTATACCGTTGATCTGCAGAATCTCTATCCATTCTCCCAACATAACGTTCCTCCTTTCCTCCCTTTTATCTAATCTTCCTCAGATTCTTCTAGCTAGTCCCTCTATATTTCAGGTATTCTACATCAGTATTTCAAATATCTTTTATACAGTAGGCAATAAAAAACGAGCGTAAGTATGCACCGCTAGAAACCGTGTTGGTTGAGGCAGCAAAATAATTCGTTTATGGAACAGTTCTCTCTGTCTCTCTCAGTGACCATTTGTCTCTCGGTCTCTCAGTCGTAGCACAGTTGCTGATGATGACCTGAGACAATATGGGCTAGTCTGAAGATGGCCCTTCACATTGATATTATGCCAGTTTATCACATAGCAATTCACCATTACCAATCAACAACACGCTACACATTCTGAATACATCTCCAGAGGCCTTCCATTGGCTAAAAATACATTCTTAATTCTAATAATTCAGCAATGGTTTACTTGACAGAGAATTACTGTTGGTATAACTGGGGGTACACATAAGATAACACAGGTACAGCTATAACTGGCGCACAGCTAGTATAACAGGGCTGAAGCTGGTATAGCTGGGGTGCATCTACTGTAAGGGAGACAGCAGGTGTAACGCCTGCTACTGGAATAACTAGCACAACTGGTACACCAGGTGTGCATCTGGTATAACAGAGGTGCGTCTGGTATAACAGAGATGTATCTAGTATAACAGGGATGCATCTGGTGTAACAGTGGTGCATCTGGAATAACAGGGGTTACAGGTCTAGTATAACCAGGGTACAGCTAGTATAACCAGGGTACAGCTAGTATAACCAGGGTACAGCTGGAACCTTCATAATCACATAATTTCAGAGCTTGATCTTGATCGCTCCAAGTTCAAAACACTTGTAGGTGCTGACGTCAACCATCACATACCATACCATGTGCATATTTCATTATCTACCTCATAATATCTATGGGGTAAAAATCTAACTGTATCATTGTGTACAAATATTGTTTTCCTGCTCACAGCAAATGATTAGAACTGCAAAACGACAGAGCAAAGGCCTGCAAGCCAAGTGCCCTAACTTCATAAGGACTATTTCTAAGCCATCTTTTATAAGAACCTCCCAAAACACTCAAGCTATTTCCAGTTCCTGTAAATAAGATATGCCGTTAGAATGTGTAACTGGGACGAAAGGTGTGTGTGTGTGTGTGTGTGTGTGTGTGTGTGTGTGTGTGTGTGTGTGTGTGTGTGTACCTCAGACGGAAGGCGCGACATTATGTATACCTGTAGGGGTTTTTATGGCCGACAAAGACGTCCTCAACCATGGTCATGGAACTCATGAACGCCACCAAACACGAGAGGCTGAGGACCATGACTGAGTACTTGCCCATGGGCCCGATGACGTCCAATATCTCATCGTAGTTAAGTTCCTTGCTCATCTTGGCACATCCAATTGCCAAGCAAAAGCCTAGCTAACTTAGCAGCAGTTCAACGTTGAAAACAGTTTCCCCCACATAGAGTATCTTCTGAGAACGAAGTTCCACCAAGTATGCATTAAAGCGTCTTGCAAAGATGAGATGGTTCCTGGCTGAGAGGTACGGTCGCCGATATGGTAATGTTGAGGTCCTGAGAGGTGGGAGAACGACTCCCTCTCACAGAAGCTCTTTATAAAGTCAATGTTAAATGGTGAGAATTGTGACGCAAGTCTTTCCCTTGTGAAAATTCTATGAATTAATTACTTTCATAAAAAGTGCTCATGAGGAATTTAACATCAAAGGCATTATTTCTTACTACGAGAAAAACTTTGGCAGAAATAAGAGTTTCCGTTCACAATGTAACTTCTCTGACAAATCATTACAGATGAAATTGACATCACAAAAGTACATAATTTCACTTTAAGTCCTGTTTGAAGCTTGTTGCTTAACACTTTACTTAAAGCAACAGGAAATATAGGAATTACAGGAGGAAAGCAATCACAAAACGTCACCAAGAAAGGCCACAATCGGGTCAACGTCGACCAAAATGACCGAGTTCACTGTAAGCTGCGACAGAACTAGGTCTGCATGGAGGCACAGCGCTTCATATGATCACAACGGCCACAGTAGAATGACTGGCGAGTCAACCACCAGATCTTCGAAGCTATCATGCTTTCGTTATCTTTGCTTACATCATTATGACCCACAGTATCTATGATACAGTTAATCACAACATATCTGTTCCTCCCTGCCCTCTGTACGTACAATAATCTCCGGACTCACTCATGCAAGATCACCTGTCCACCTGCCTGCGGGACGATATGTCCATAATTACATCCATCGTTCACCACACCATCAGAGTCTGGCCTGCATGTCATAAGGCACGCGGCTCAGCACGAAGGATGGTTATCTCTCTTACCCAAACGTAATGGCAAATAAATAACAGACACTCTACTGCAAAGTGCCTTAGGGTCACCTGTTATCACCTCTTACGCATCCTACCACATTACACTGACTCCTCCTCCTCTAACTGACACTCATCCCACCACTTTCCTCCCCCCAGCGATACCCACCTCACATTCCCCACTACAATCCTCCTTCCTTCATCCTATACCGTTGATCTGCAGAATCTCTATCCATTCTCCCAACATAACGTTCCTCCTTTCCTCCCTTTTATCTAATCTTCCTCAGATGCTTCTAGCTAGTCCCTCTATATTTCAGGTATTCTACATCAGTATTTCAAATATCTTTTATACAATAGGCAATAAAAAACGAGCGTAAGTATGCACCGCTAGAAACCGTGTTGGTTGAGGCAGCAAAATAATTCGTTTATGGAACAGTTCTCTCTGTCTCTCTCAGTGGCCATTTGTCTCTCGGTCTCTCAGTCGTAGCACAGTTGCTGATGATGACCTGAGACAATATGGGCTAGTCTGAAGATGGCCCTTCACATTGATATTATGCCAGTTTATCACATAGCAATTCACCATTACCAATCAACAACACGCTACACATTCTGAATACATCTCCAGAGGCCTTCCATTGGCTAAAAATACATTCTTAATTCTAATAATTCAGCAATGATTTACTTGACAGAGAATTACTGTTGGTATAACTGGGGGTACACATAAGATAACACAGGTACAGCTATAACTGGCGCACAGCTAGTATAACAGGGCTGAAGCTGGTATAGCTGGGGTGCATCTACTGTAAGGGAGACAGCAGGTGTAACGCCTGCTACTGGAATAACTAGCACAACTGGTACACCAGGTGTGCATCTGGTATAACAGAGGTGCGTCTGGTATAACAGAGATGTATCTAGTATAACAGGGATGCATCTGGTGTAACAGTGGTGCATCTGGAATAACAGGGGTGCATTTGGTATAACCAGGGTACAGCTAGTATAACCAGGGTACAGCTAGTATAACCAGGGTACAGCTAGTATAACCAGGGTACAGCTGGAACCTTCATAATCACATAATTTCAGAGCTTGATCTTGATCGCTCCAAGTTCAAAACACTTGTAGGTGCTGACGTCAACCATCACATACCATACCATGTGCATATTTCATTATCTACCTCATAATATCTATGGGGTAAAAATCTAACTGTATCATTGTGTACAAATATTGTTTTCCTGCTCACAGCAAATGATTAGAACTGCAAAACGACAGAGCAAAGGCCTGCAAGCCAAGTGCCCTAACTTCATAAGGACTATTTCTAAGCCATCTTTTATAAGGACCTCCCAAAACACTCAAGCTATTTCCAGTTCCTGTAAATAAGATATGCCGTTAGAATGTGTAACTGGGACGAAAGGTGGTGTGTGTGTGTGTGTGTGTGTGTGTGTGTGTGTGTGTGTGTGTGTGTGTGTGTGTGTGTGTACCTCAGACGGAAGGTGCGACATTGTGTATACCTGTAGGGGTTTATATGTCTGATGAAGTTGTCCTCAGACAGGCTCATGGGGCAAAAGAAAACCACCAAACACGCGAGGCTGAGGACCATGACTGAGTACTTGCCCATGGGCCCGATGACGTCCAATATCTCATCGTAGTTAAGTTCCTTGCTCATCTTGGCACATCCAATGGCCAAGCAAAAGCCTAGCTAACTTAGCAGCAGTTCAACGTTGAAAACAGTTTCCCCCACAGAGAGTATCTTCTGAGAACGAAGTTCCACCAAGTATGTATTAAAGAGTCTTGCCAAGATGAGATGGTTCCTGGCTGAGAGGTACGGTCGCCGATATGGTAATGTTGAGGTCCTGAGAGGTGGGAGAACGACTCCCTCTCACAGAAGCTCTTTATAAAGTCAATGTTAAATGGTGAGAATTGTGACACAAGTCCTTCCCTTGTGAAAATTCTATGAATTAATTACTTTCATTAAAAGCACTGTTGAGGAAGTAAAAGAAATTTTTTTTCTCACTAAGATGAATTCTTTTTTTTATATAAATAAGGGAGTCTGCGTTCACAATGTTACTATCTGACAAATCATCACAAATGAAATCTACAAAAGACATAAAATCTCACTTCAAATACTGTTCGAAGCTCGCTGCTTAACACTGCAGTTAAAGCTACAGGAAACATGAATTACAGGAGGAAAGCAATCACAAAACGTCACCAAGAAAGGCCACAATCGGGTCAACGTCGACCAAAATGACCGAGTTCACTGTAAGCTGCGACAGAACTAGGTCTGCATGGAGGCACAGCGCTTTATATGATCACAACGGCCACAGTAGAATGACTGGCGAGTCAACCACCAGATCTTCGAAGCTATCATGCTTTCGTTATCTTTGCTTACATCATTATGAGCCACGGTACCTGTAATACCTGTGATACAGTTAATCACAACATATCTGTTCCTCCCTGCCCTCTGTACGTACAATAATCTCCGGACTCACTCATGCAAGATCACCTGTCCATCTGCCTGCGGGACGATATGTCCATAATTACATCCATCGTTCACCACACCATCAGAGTCTGGCCTGCATGTCATAAGGCACGCGGCTCAGCACGAAGGCTGGTTATCTCTCTTACCCAAACGTAATGGCAAATAAATAACAGACACTCCACTGCAAAGTGACTTAGGGTCACCTGATATCACCCCTTACGCATCCTACCACATTACACTGACTCCTCCTCCTCTAACTGACACTCATCCCACCACTTTCCTCCCCCCAGCGATACCCACCTCACATTCCCCACTACAATCCTCCTTCCTTCATCCTATACCGTTGATCTGCAGAATCTCTACCCATTCTCCCAACATAACGTTCCTCCTTTACTTCGTATATCTAATCCCCACCAGATTCTTCTCCCTCCTCCCTCTACATCTCAGCTGTTCTCCATTAGTATTTCACACATTTTTCACACAGCAGACAACACTGCATGGGCGAAAGTGTGCCCCATTTGAAGCCACGTTGGTTGATAAGAACAAAATAATGTATTTGTCAAAGATGGAAGAATTGCAGAGTCAGGGAAAGACGGAAGGAAGGAAAAAAACCACAGTTTTCCCTGCATAATGGTAGGGGTTACGCATGTTGGCCAACCTTCATGTGGTTCGTCTCCACGAAGACAAAACTGTCATTAGAGAGGGAGGTGTTCATCGTGTGTCCCGGGTCCGGGTCTTGCGGGGCCTGGACACATCCATGTACATCTGCTCCTCCGACCACAAGTCAAAAACCTTACCTGTTGAACGAAGTGAAAGACGGAGAAATGACAGCGGAAGGACACGATGGTCCAAGAAAGGTGACAGCAAGAGAGATCATATAATAGAAGGCTTTTCATTCCACTTGTTACGATCTGGGGCAAGTGAGACCCTATGGTTTCAAGGACCGACGGTAATATACAGTAACTTATGTGTAACACGTTTCTGCTATTCCACAGCTGAATAGCAGTGCTCTGGAATATCATCATAATCATGATCTTGATGCCTGACAACTTATACAAGAAGAAGACTCCAGACGGAAGATTTCTAAATTCACTTTTAGATCCTTGCACGTTGCTTTCCAGCTGAATGAAGGCACTGGAAATATCCGAATTACGGGAGAAAGGCAAAATCACAACACGTCACCGTGAGGGGCACACACGGGGGGCAGCCACAGGGTGTCAGCACCTTCCCCTGAAGCTATCATCTATCGCACTCCCGTCACACTGTGATCGGTGGAGTAGGGTTCCAGCATTGCTTGATACGAGTAATTGGCTCCTCATTCATGCTCCGCCCGCCGATCTCATCCACACACACACACACACACACTACTTCTACTACTACTACTACTACTACTACTACTACTACTACTACTACCACTACAACTAATAATAATAACAATAATGATAATAATAATAATAGTAATAATATAATACCAGAATGATAATAATAATAATAATGATAATAATGATAATAATAATAATAATAATAATAATAATAATAATAATAATAATAATAATAATAATAATAAATAAATAAATAAATAAATAAATAAATAAATGAATAAATCAATAAATAAACCCCTGACCTAGGTGCTCAAGTAAACGCGTCTCCAAGGCCTCGCCAGAGACTAAAAGTTAATCAATTCTTGCGAGGCGGGCGAGAGTTTGTCAAACAATGATCACATTTTGATTAGATTAGAGATAAATTTAGATTATGAAATACATGATAACAAGCTCTCATGATCCTAGATTACAGACGAGCACATTTTGAAAAGATTATACACGAAATTCACATTATCAATTGGACCAAACTTCTTGACGTTCACATAGTAGAGAAAATGTGGACTAATTCCAAAAACACGCTACTCGAGATTGAAACTAAACACATTCCACGAATTACGAAGAGAAATTGCGATATTTCAAAACCCTCATGGATGAATAGAATATAAGGACTAAATTGCCAAAAGAAGAAAACACATAATTAATTCAAATCAATGAGAACCGATGAAAATCGCAAGGAATTAATCAAAATCTAAAGAGAATGTAAGAGGGTCATAAAACAGAGTACACGTGATGAAGAAAAGATAATTCCCTAGAAAGTTTAGATTAATTCTCAGGAATTCTTCATATATATATATATATATATATATATATATATATATATATATATATATATATATATATACTTCCCACGTATTCCCTGCGTGTCGTAGAAGGCGACTAAAAGGGAAGGGAGCTGGAAATCCTCCCCTCTCTTTTTTTTTTTTTTTTTTTTTAATTTTCCAAAAGAAGGAACAGAGAAGGGGGCCAGGTGAGGGTATTCCCTCAAAGGCCCAGTCCTCTGTTCTTAACGCTACCTCGCTATCGCGGGAAATGGCGAATAGTATAAAAAAAAATATATATATATATATTGGAGGTGGAAAGATGGAGTGAAAAAGATTTTGTGTGATCGGGGCCTGAACTTGCAGGAGGGTGAAAGGAGGGCAAGGAATAGAGTGAATTGGAGCAATGTGGTATACCGGGGTTGACGTGCTGTCAGTGGATTGAATCAAGACATGTGAAGCGTCTGGGGTAAACCATGGAAAGCTGTGTAGGTATGTATATTTGCGTGTGTGGACGTATGTATATACATGTGTATGGGGGGGGGTTGGGCCATTTCTTTCGTCTGTTTCCTTGCGCTACCTCGCAAACGCGGGAGACAGCGACAAAGTGTAAAAAAAAAAAAAAAAAAAAAAAAAAAATATATATATATATATATATATATATATATATATATATATATATATATATATATATATATATATATAAGACAAAGGGAGAGAGCAAAAGAAGGAACTGGACCATCACGAACGGAACATGACACACTAACCACTAATGACAAGGAAATGGCTACCACACTGAATCATATTCTCTTAACTCCGTATTCACAAGTGAAGAAACGTCTCGCATTTCGCAACCAATGAAAATGTTTGAAGGATCTGATGCAGGTTATGAAAATAAAGAGCTCTGAAGTACTTAAATACCTGGACCAATTAAATCCTAACGAATCCAACAGCTAACAGCTCCAAGATTTTTAAAAGAGGTCAGGAGACAGTTGATATACCCAATCTCAAAAATAGTCAACAAAATCTCTATCGGATGGTCAGGTGCCAACTGACTGGAAACCAGCAAATGTTATTCCTATATACATATATAAAATGAGACAAAAAGTGTGCCTTGAACTACCATCCAATTAGTTTAGTCAGTGTCAGGTTAAAACGAAGGGAAAAATAAAACGAGATAAAATTGTCACGTTTCTAGATCACAAAATTATATCGAACAACCAGAAATACGAGTATATTTGGATTTCCGAAAGGCTTTCGATACAGTAATTCACAAGCGACTCTTATATCAACTCACATTTGAGGCACATGGAATTGGTGAAGAACTCTGTACATGGATCAGAGACTGGCTTACCGGAAGAAAGCAGCGTGTAGTATTAAACGGCGAAGCCTCAGATGAGCTAGACGTAACGAGTAGGGGTGCCTCAAGGGTCGGTTCTAGGGCCAATTCTTTTCATAATATACGTTAATGACCTCAAACTCGGTCTTATATCTAAGATCTCCAAATTTGCTGACGATACTAAACTAGGAGGTAGAGCTGTAAACAGGCGGGACTGCGAAATGATTCAAAGAGATCTTAACTTACTAGCAGAGTGGTCAGGCAGATGGCAAATGAAGTTTAATGTAGACAAGTGTAAAGTTATGCACTTTAAAGAAAAGAACATACGTTACGACTACAAATTATTCGGAATCTCTCTAACTTAAGTAAATGAAGAAAAAGGACCTTGGAGTTGTCATTAGCAACAGTCTGACATACACTAAACAGTGTCAAGCAGCAAAGTAAAAAAAGGCAACCAAATGTTAAGTTTCACAGCCAGGAACATAGATTACAAAACACCAGAAACAATGCTCACACTTTACAATTCTCAAGTAAGACCACACCTTGAATATGCAGTCCAGTTTTGATCTCCAAACTATAAAACAGAAGAGGAAACATTAGAGCAAGTACGAAGACGTGCGACAAAATTAATCCCATCCCTTAGAAATCTGGCATACGAAGAGAGATTAAAACGATTGGATCCCTTCTCCCTTAAAAAAATATAGACTTCGAGGCGACTTAATCCAAGTGTTCAAAATTCTGAACATGTTCGATAACGTAAAAATACGGTTACCAGGACAAATGGAATAAAAATCAAAGCTAAAAGATGCAGTACGGACGTGGGAAAAAGTTTCTTTTCCAATAGGTGTGTTGAGCACTGGAATAAGTTCCCGTCAGACGTAGTGAATACTAAAACTATAAATACCTTCAAAAGCCGTTCAGACCAATATTCTATAAATTCAGGTAGACTCTGAGAAAAGCGGCAGAAATCAATTGTATAAACGACACCGGCAACAGGGACAGTAGAAGGAGAATGTGCAGCAACAGGGAGTCGGATCATAGCTTCAAACACTCCTGAGTGGAATCACATGTTCTAATCAAGTTAACTTTTTCATTTTTTTTTTCCTGACACAAATCAGTCGTGGGCCAATCAGACCTCCTGCTGTCTGTCTTTGTAATGTAAATCAAATTTCACATAATCGTCATTTAACACTCAAGGCAAGTAAATAAAACCCGGTGAAAAATTATGATAGAGGATATCAGGTATACGTTCTGTCAACAGCACTTGACCTTGTCTTGTCTCCAAGTTACTGATCTCCGTCAGCCCACAAGGTAGTGAACTCCCTCCCTCTATCAGCCCACAAGGTAGTGAACTCCCTCCTCTATCAGCCCACAAGGTAGTGAACTCCCTCCTCTATCAGCCCACAAGGTAGTGAACTCCCTCCCTCTATCAGCCCACAAGGTAGTGAACTCCCTCCTCTATCAGCCCACAAGGTAGTGAACTCCCTCCCTCTATCAGCCCACAAGGTAGTGAACTCCCTCCCTCTATCAGCCCACAAGGTAGTGAACTCCGTCCCTCTATCAGCCCACAAGACAATAAACACCCTTCCTTTCCTCTATCAGCCAACAAGGGAGTGAACCCCTTCCCTCTGTCAGCCCATAGGTAGTGAAAACCCTTTGTCATCCTTCAAAAAAGTCAGCCCCCATAAGCCACCAGCGTAAGACCCAGCCAGCCCAGTAGACCCCAACACTAGCCTTCGTGCCAGCCACATCTTACAAGACAACCAACTCATGACGCCATAATTTCAATCACCCTCTGTTAGTAAGTTTTTCATGTTAACTCAAAAAATTCCCCTGACAGATGAGTCATCTTCATGTATAATAACTCTCGCCAACTCTGGAAGCAGCCACGTTCTACCAAGTACTGCGTTCTAACGGGCCAGAGCGCTCTTAGACCCTCTGTGTCCCACAAACTTCCTCTCCTTGTTCTAACCATCCCAGAGTTCTAAGGGTCACTGAACTCTTTAGTGCCTTTCTCATACCCAGTGGGATTTCACAGCTTCTTCGTTCTTACAGCCCTTACAATTTTGGCCACTCTGCCTTCAAACAGCCTTTGTTTCAACAGTCCACCGTTTCAAAATTGCGTTCTAACACCTACTGCGCTTTCACAGCTTCATCGT
>NC_092266.1:11520756-11593256 GCF_036320965.1 Panulirus ornatus | reverse complement strand
TACAGTGATAGTATGATTAATTGTATAATATCTCTGCCTCAACTGATATGGTATCAAGCGTGAGCGTGGCGTACAAAATCTCATGATTCGTGCTGGAAACGGAACAATATCTCACACACAGTACGAGACGGTGGTGTCGTAAAGTGCACCGCACATGTGGCACAGGTGTTCCCATGATGACGTAATCTACTGTGGCGTTGCCATGCAGGATTTAGACACGTTTGTTCCTCACGGAAAGATCTGCTTCATCTGCTCATCACGTTGACATTCGACGTGTTTTGACGGACATGACGTGGAGCACGCGTGAGCTAACGGCAGAGGTGGCAATCTACTGCATCATCTGGGTGGATCCAGGCAAGTGGTACCGGGCAACTCGCCCTTGCTGGCGTGGGACGTGTGACATGGGTGAAGTATGGATGTGCAGATGTTGGAAGAGGCGCTCCACCCTTAAGCTAGGGCGCTGCTGTTCCCTGATGCAGCAACGCTTGGCCTCGCATAGGACAACACCTCTATACAGCAAATGTGGTCCAAATGCTGGTTTCAGGATGGTCCAGAGGGAGATTACACTATTGTCGCGTCCTCCAAAATCTCCGGATCTCGAACCCCACAAAAACAACACATCTGGGCAGCGATGACCAAGAGGTGTGTGTGTGTGTGTGTGTGTGTGTGTGTGTGTGTGCCCGTCACAACATCATCCAACGCAGCCGAGAAGCCGTGGGTCAACTGTGCACTGTTGGCTTGGGAGGAACTTGGAGCGCCAGAGAGATGGGTGTTGAGATAGTGGCTGGTGGCGTCTTGTTGTGTCCGACAGAATGAATAGCGTCACTGAAGCAGGTGGAGGTATGGATACACTGTGTGCCTAGCATCACGCGACATTATGACTAGATGACGTAATCATTACAGAAACCTGTGCTTTCGTGGATTTCCTGTGAAAAAAAAAATACGCTATTTAACGGCAACTGATATTGTTTCGCTACCTTCATATATCATTCTACTATTGATGGAGGAGGTGGGCGATCTACTATAAACATATGCCACACATAATAACATATGGCGACCTCACAGATGCTGGGAAGGCAGGACTACCAACATAATGCAGGTTAAACAATTACTGTTCAGAAGCTCCCGTCCATTGTCATATTGTATCGATGACAAAAGGGGCCGAGGGGTGAGGTGAGAGTGTACGACCGGGGGGCAAGGGAGGCTAATTTGCCTCCACCAGTGGAGAGAGAGAGAGAGAGAGAGAGAGAGAGAGAGAGAGAGAGAGAGAGAGAGAGAGAGAGAGAGAGAGAGAGAGAGAGAGAGAGAGAGAGAGTTAAAGGGCAGGTCACATACGGATTACCAGGCGTGATACAAAAAAACGTTCCGGATGTACACAACTGTGTACCAGCGAGCCAGCCCCCCAACACACACACACAGTCCACACACCTGGCTAATATCACAGCCCTGGGCTGAGGTCGGGACCTGTTTACCCGCCAGCAGGTGGCGTGGTTCACTTCAGCGGATACTCCACTCCTCTCACAGCGTTGGCCGCCGTAGTCACCTCCGAGGTTTACTGGGGTGAAGATCAAAGTCGGGGATCTGCGACCACCTGCCCCCGCGACTGACTGCTCACCGCCAACCCAGCCTGCTGCCCTGCGAGGCGCAGCTGCGACCAGCAGCTAACACTCACTGTACGTACAGAACATTCACCTGCAGACCCTGGCGACTGCAATGCACGAGCTCTTAACTTAAGGCGTCTCGCCCGCTCCCTTTCAACACAGAGAGACGCCAATACCCGCTGTGTCTGGGCGTGATGGGTCTCATTATAAAGCAGTACACAGTCATTGCCAGAAAGGGGGAGGCTGGGGGGAATTCCCTGGCACACCTTCTGTCTCCCTCCCTCCGCTCGCACCCACCCGACGAATCCTTACGTCACCGATTCCAACCGCGACAGAGGCTCCCCCACCCACCAGCTTCACAGCCATGCTACCGCGGCCACGGCTCCCAGCGAGCAAGGAACTTCCGAGTCCACGTCATCCACCGACGTTCAGGCTACTTCAGCCATCATTCCCAGATGTATGGATTACTTCAGACATCAACCTCCGATGTCTGAGCTGCCTCAGACATCACCCTTCAATGCCTTAGCTATCTAGGCTTAATTCTCGATGTCTGGGCTACCTCGCACATATCCTGATTTCTGTATAACAAAAGATTTCAATCCCTCCTCTCTGGACTCTTTCAGATCCCTAATGACACTCATGAGTCTTCCACGATATATATATATATATATATATATATATATATATATATATATATATATATATATATATATATATATATATACAGTTCCGTGATTTTGTAACTGAAACGCTTCACATGTTTTTGTGACGGTGCCGTGAATAAAATGTGAATTCTAAGGAAGTTTTGGAGAAGTTCAGTGGAAAGTTTTATGTAGAATATATATATATATATATATATATATATATATATATATATATATATATATATATATATATATATATATATATATATATGTGTGTGTGTGTGTGTGTGTATGTGTGTGTGCGTGTGTGTGTGTGTGTGTGTGTGTGTGTGTGAAAGAAGAAAGTTAAGAGTAAATGTGAATAAGAGCAAGGTTATTAGGTACAGTAGGGTTGAGGGTCAAGTCAATTGGGAGGTAAGTTTGAATGGAGAAAAACTGGAGGAAGTAAAGTGTTTTAGATATCTGGGAGTGGATCTGGCAGCGGATTGGAACCATGGAAGCGGAAGTGGATCATAGGATGGGGGAGGGGGCGAAAATTCTGGGAGCCTTGAAGAATGTGTGGAAGTCGAGAACATTATCTCGGAAAGCAAAAATGGGTATGTTTGAAGGAATAGTGGTTCCAACAATGTTGTATGGTTGCGAGGCGTGGGCTATGGATAGAGTTGTGCGCAGGAGGATGGATGTGCTGGAAATGAGATGTTTGAGGACAATGTGTGGTGTGAGGTGGTTTGATCGAGTAAGTAACGTAAGGGTAAGAGAGATGTGTGGAAATAAAAAGAGCGTGGTTGAGAGAGCAGAAGAGGGTGTTTTGAAATGGTTTGGTCACATGGAGAGAATGAGTGAGGAAAGATTGACCAAGAGGATATATGTGTTGGAGGTGGAGGGAACGAGGAGAAGTGGAAGACCAAATTGGAGGTGGAAAGATGGAGTGAAAAAGATTTTGTGTGATCGGGGCCTGAACATGCAGGAGGGTGAAAGGAGGGCAAGGAATAGAGTGAATTGGATCGATGTGGTACACCGGGGTTGACGTGCTGTCAGTGGATTGAATCAGGGCATGTGAAGCGTCTGGGGTAAACCATGGAAAGCTGTGTAGGTATGTATATTTGCGTGTGTGGACGTATGTATATAAATGTGTATGGGGGTGGGTTGGGCCATTTCTTTCGTCTGTTTCCTTGCGCTACCTCGCAAACGCGGGAGACAGCGACAAAAAAAAAATATATATATATATATATATATATATATATATATATATATATATATATATATATATATATATATATATATAGTCCACGGGGAAAATGAAACATGATAAAGTTCCCTAGTGCACTTTCGTGTAATAATCACATCATTAGGGAAGATACAAGAAGGAAATATAAGTCAGCTGAAATACAACGAAGTGACGTAGCTAGGACGATATTTGGTAAACACGTGATTGTCGAACGCAGACAACGAGCGCATCATAAACTTATGTGGACAAGAAGGAAAATTGTTTACAAACCTTATCAACAATAAAGCTATCCAATTTGTATAAACCTTCACAGATAATAAGGTTATAATTCTTTGTGTATCTAATAATAGAAGATTCAATGATATTTCTCGTGATAGTGGAGTTGAGTTAATAACTGAGATGGCATTACTCCAGTCAGTACAATGATCGTAGTTTTTAACGTGATCAAATAAGGCATTTGATTTTTGTCCTATTCTTATACTATATTTATGTTGCTTAAGTCTAACAGAAAGATCCTTACCAGTCTGACCAACATAAAATTTATCACAGTTTCCACAAGGAACTTTATAGATGCAACCAAGAGAATTTTCTGGCGAATTCCAGATTAAGATATTCTTTATAGTATTATTGTTGCTGAAGGCAACATTTACATTAAAGGATTTAAGCAGCATGGGAACTTCTGGTCTTGCCTCCAAAACCATCTTAGAATTTAAAGTTTCTTCACGACACCGTCGCACAAAAACCTGTGAAGCGTTTCAGTTACAAAACGTAAACCACCGAGGAGAAAAACAGTAATAATAACAATCATAAAAAAAATATACGTGAAGGAGGTGGCCTTGGGGAAACGTCGGCCAGAAAGCTTCGCAGTGAACCATGGATGTTGGGGGACATAAACCTCACACCATTGGTACCACGCATGCGCGGGACCCAGTCACTGTACAGTGCTGCCATAATCACCACGCATGCGCGGGGCCCAGTCACTGTACAATTCGGCTATAATCACCAGGCATGCGCGGTGCCCAGTCACTGTACAATTCGGCTATAATCACCAGGCATGCGCAGGACCCAGTCACAGTACAGTGCTGCTATAATCACCAGGCATGCGCGGGACCCAGTCACTGTACAGTGCTGCTATAATCACCAGGCATGCGCGGGACCCAGTCACTGTACAGTGCTGCCATAATCACCAGGCATGCGCGGGACCCGGCCACAGGTGTCAGTGTCCATCATCCCGGGGCTCGGCTGCTGGCCCTGGTGACACATAAGACCCTGTAATATCCACATAAACTTGCAGCCAAAATATAAAGCCATTTATCCTTCAGTGCCGCGCTAAACTAAAACCTCCAACCACAAACGCGAAAATGAACTCGGGCACTTACAGAACTTGAGGCTAAATCCTACGACGCGAAACCGTACTTCGCTGAACAACCACGCGAGCTAAAGACCTGCAAAACCACAGAGCAGAGACAGAATTCCGCAACACAAAGCAACACTAAAAATCCTCCGGACCGTCGCGAAAGTGAGGCGACTGTTGTACACAGCGGCAACGCAAATCAAAAAAGAAAACCCGCAGAACTACGGGAGATGGGCAGCTCCCAGCGACACGTGACCCGCTCTTCTGTCGTGTGTCTTGAAGCCAGGAGAATAGCAGGTGCATCAACTATCACCACACTACTACACCGTGTCTCTAACACCTGGTGTACTCACTCACCCAGGTCTGGAGCGAACATTCAAAACACTCCACACGATGGTATACCGAGGTCTTCTTCTTCGTCTCTCACAAAGTGCGAGCCTCGATCTCGTCCGACACGGTTCGATCCGTAAGTACTGAGGAACCTGACATGGGAAGCGACGTGCTCGTGGGGTCGTAATGCTATGGTTTAAGGGTTATGGACAGTCGTGCTTAAAAGGGGAGGCCTGACCATAGTCTGAAATCGTCCGAAGATACATTAGATATGCTGACCACGTATATATCACATTACATACTGGCAGAATGTTAAAATTTACACAACACACACACACACCCACCCACCACACACACACACACACACACACACACACACACGAAATGGAGGAAACATGTAACGCTGTAACAAAAACAAAACCCGAGAAACATTGCTTGGTCGGTCGAAGATCAACTGGGCAGTGAAAAAAGAGGAACACGACCATACAGGAAAGAGAGAGAGAGAGAGAGAGAGAGAGAGAGAGAGAGAGAGAGAGAGAGAGAGAGAGAGAGAGAGAGAGAGAGAGAGAGAGAGAGAGAGAGAGAGAGAGAGGCTTACTTATAGCAGCCGTGCAACACGTGACCCTCAGCCTCACGTGGCCAGGCCGGGCTGTGACCCTCGACGTGTCCGCGGGAGGGTCGCACAAACCACGGGATGGTAGCGGGTGATGGGGCAGGACACCCAGGGTCACGACGCTGAGAGAGAGAGAGAGAGAGAGAGAGAGAGAGAGAGAGAGAGAGAGAGAGAGAGAGAGAGAGAGAGAGAGAGAGAGAGAGAGAGTCAAACGCCACGGTGGTATATAATCATTAGCCACGTCATGACCACAACAACACAGGAAGGCTACACCAAACAAGAGAAGGCCACAATCACAAAGGATGACCACAAGCCACCCAACATCAAAAGCAACAGGGAGACCACAAGCCACAGGAGGGCCACAAGCCACCGAATACCACAAGCCACGGGAGCCCACAAGCCACAGGAAGGCCACAAGCCACCGAATACCACAAGCCACAGGAAGGCCACAAGCCACCGAATACCACAAGCCACGGGAGCCCACAAGCCACAGGAAGGCCACAAGCCACAGGATGGCCACAAGCCACAGGATGGCCACAAACCACCGAATACCACAAGCCACAGGAAGGCCACAAGCCACTAGAAGGCCACAAGCCACCGAATACCACAAGCCACGGGAGCCCACAAGCCACAGGAAGGCCACAAGCCACAGGAAGGCCACAAGCCACAGGATGGCCACAAGCCACCGAATACCACAAGCCACAGGAAGGCCACAAGCCACAGGATGGCCACAAGCCACCGAATACCACAAGCCACAGGAAGGCCACAAGCCACAGAAAGGCCACAAGCCACAGGGAGGCCACAAGCCACAGAAAGGCCACAAGCCACAGGAAGGCCACAAGCCACAGGAAGGCCACAAGCCACAGGAAGGCTACAAGCCACAGGAAGGCCACAAGCCACAGGGAGGCCACAAGGATGCCACGAGCCACAGGAAGGCCACAAGCCACAGAAAGGCCACAAGCCACAGGAAGGCCACAAGCCACAGGAAGGCCACAAGCCACAGGAAGGCCACAAGCCACAGGAAGGCCAAAAGCCACAGAAAGGCCACAAGCCACAGGGAGGCCACAAGCCACAGGAAGGCCACAAGCCACAGAAAGGCCACAAGCCACAGGAAGGGCACAAGCCACAGGAAGGCCACAAGCCACAGGAAGGCCACAAGGATGCCACGAGCCACAGGAAGGCCACAAGACAGAGGAAGGTCACAAACCAAAGGAAGTCCAGGGTCACAGGAAAGCGACACACAAAGTATGGCAATAAGGAAACTCCACACTGAGGAAATTCCACCATAAACCAGAAGCAATGAGCCCTAGCAAGTGCACGTGTCTCTTAACACGACAAAATCCCCCGTTAATGCTCGCCAAAGAATGAATAAATGAACGTGATAAAGAATATCTATACATCTACACGAGTGATAACGATCACTGGTCAACCTACTTTTCATGAGAACAAAATCACAACACAATAGAGATAAGCAGGTGGAATGCTATGACCACGACGAGGGATGATCATCACCTAACCACAAAGGCTCTACCACCTGATCAATATGCAGCTAAGCTTTAGGACCATAGATCGCCCATGCCATCCTGGCTGAGAGTTCACTCGCTCCTCATAGCACCTGTCACTCTCATGTTATGCAAAGGAAAAGAGAAAAAATATCTGTGCGACATTAAACCAACGACGCTGTTCACGAAGGGAATATACCTATATATATATATATATACAAACCGGCAGCGTCAATAATGCTCAAGACTGGCTACCCCACATCACCATGTGGACCGGGCCGGACGACTGATTCATTCCACGCAACAAGAACGAAGTGGAGAATATAAATAGCGACACAGAGTTGGCAGACTACTGGTAATCAGTCGCTGGCATGTGTTCGCAGGAAAGGGGTCTATTATTCTGATCTTCATCTGGCAACACTAAACTGCAACACTGCCACGCTCCGCTTCCACACTTGCCACCCGTCCACAAAGCACGGAAGTTTTAATTCCGAAGCATGGATATGTTAATCTATTTCTGGGGAGGGACTATAGCATTTAAAGAATATGAAAGCCCGTGTAGGGACCACGGGAATCAAACAATATGAAACCCGTGCAGGGACTACATCGTTTCAAGAATATGTTTCGTATTTTACTTGGAGAGCAGTAAAACTGTTGTTGCACAAACAAACGAGCAAACTCCAGGAACATAGCTAGACCTGTGGACACAAAAAGAGACATGCTTGCAACACGGGAACCTAGACAAACCCTAAACTTGCTCTTAAGAATAGTTCATGAAATCAGTGCCATATCCTGAGGACAGAACAATGAAAGAATACCTCGATACGAATACGAACGAGCAGGAAATGAGCTGAAAAAATTATTTGGGAGTGAGAGATAACTTGGGATTGTACACACCTTTCACCATAGCCCCACCTGTGCAGGAGGCAGACTGCTGTGGGCTAATGTTAGGATCGCATTCAGATACGTAGGTAATGGAGTATTCAGCAAGCTGTGCACATCCTACATTAAAGTCATGAATAGAAGATGTCATGCTTCTCCAATTTGGTCACCACACAAAGGACTAAATGAGGAAGTCTAGAGGAAGGCAACAAAGATGGTGCCTGAATTACGAAAGCAGAGCTGCTGTGAGAGGTTTTAGGGCACAATTTTGTCCACCAGGAAAGAGAGAGAGTGAGGGGAGACTTGATCACAACCACTAAATTTCTTTACCAGTCTGGTTACGCTGGCATTGTAGCGTTCTTCCACAGTCCATCACGTGGAATTCGGCAAGAAAACTGTTCGAAAAAATGTAAAAAAGAAAAAGTATTTGGGCAGTTCGAGCAGAGCTTGAATGGGATTAAAGAACTTCTTGAAACTCTGAACGTGGAGAGAGTACATAAGTTCAAAAAGGTTGATGATACTACAGAAAGTTCAAGTGATGGGACCCCATGAGTATAGAACTCCCTCTCCATACAGTACAATATGTTAATGGTTACAAAAGATGTAATTACACACACACACACACCCACCCACACACACACACACACACACACACACAATCCTCAGGGACTAAGACCCTCCGTAATGTAGTGGTGAACACAACGACCCATGAAACGCATAGATCGTTTCTTTTTTTTCTTGAGTACCAGGCATGGCAGGCAAACCAGCTGTTTACACTGTGTGCGTGCATGCTTGATTACCAGCTGTGCTTCCGGGAGAGTAACCTATATAAAGACAACAAGCACGAGACACAAGGGCAAGCGTGGGCCAACCCTGCTTGCTTGACAACTTAGAAAATGCTTCCGTTTCCGTTGTATATGTACGTCAGCGGTCATGCCACATGAGGTAACCTCTGTCACTATAAAGTTCCGGAAGGAGTGGACAAGGCCACATCATACTGCCCAATCCCGAACACTCCACCACCACCACCATCACCACCACACACGCCTTTAATGGCTTCCCACAACAAGCAGCACCCCGTGCGACAGCCGTGGGGGCAACAGTTTCATACACACAGGCCATCGAGGCTGGGAGCATCTTGTTATCTGGCTCTAGAAACCTCTCTCACTCGCTCTCCAAGGCCAACCCTCGCTTGCTTCCTGAAATTCCCGGGTCGGTCGATCTTCAACACCGATATCTGCAATGGGAGTGGTACAGACGGGAACGCTTCTGCTTCAAGACTCACGCATGGATACGGGCGTTTCCGAGTCCAGCGCCGTGTAGAGGGGCCCGGGTCACCCGTGTTCTCACGGTGGTTCAAGGACGCCCCTCACACTCGCGGGGCCTCGACTCATCTTCATCTTTCTGTGTCGCAATCTTTTTTTCTCTGGGACTTTGGATGTCATTTCTATTTCTTTCATATTCACTTCACCCAAGTCCACTCCTCTGATGGAGAAATGCTTCCCTACAGGCCTCCTGCCACTTCCTGTTTTGCTTTCTGGAATTTTTTTCTCATGTAATGTCGTCTCTCCTGAAGACACCTGCTCAGTGTGAGCCCTATTGTGGACACTACGAATGTGGTCATCGTGTCTCCTCCTGACATCCACTGTGGGCAGAGGAAACGGTGTTCCCTCTCCTCATTACTACTTCCCCTCACTCTCAGGTGTGTGTGTGTGTGTGTGTGTGTGTGTGTGTGTGGAGGTCGTCTCCAACAATGACAAGGTCCTCAGAAGTCCTGAGCTCTTATGTCCGCTGAGATAAAGTGACCTCTGGCTCGAAGTTTTTACCACTAACTGGTGGAGTCCGTTTTACAACACACACACACACACACACACACACACACACACACACACACACACACACACACACAGGTATAATGAGACCCCAGCTGCTTGTGGTTCTACCGAGAGTGAAGTCACCTTCGGTGAGGTTATATTGTTCTCAGGGGGACGGAAAGGAGTATAGTCTCATCTAGGAACTTCTCGCTCTGAAAGGATCCATCACTTCCCTCGCTGCCGATTGAAGCGCATCCTTGGAGCTACAGGAGCCTTTTAGAAGGGTTGGTTCATGAGTTGTATAATCAAATCAATCACCAGCAACATCGTATCTCTTCATGGTACATTAGTTCCACCATCATCCATCTTTACAGTCCTTCATGTATCTCTCCGTAAGGTTTCTGCTGTTCTCAGCTGAGCTAACTTCCTTGTCTTGCCTTAACAGGATGGTTGAATAGTGCAGACGTGGCTTGATCCCTCTGCTGGCAAATTCTCCCTAAGTCTAATGCAACATCATTCATCCTTTACCTCACACTGGTTGAATAAAGTGGGTAACGGGTTGTATAATGCAACATCATTCATCCTTTACTCACACTGGTTGAATAAAGTGGGTAACAGGGTGTATAATGCAACATCATTCATCCTTTACCTCACACTGGTTGAATAAAGTGGGTAACAGGTTGTATACTAGTGATAAACTACGGGATGACGATGATAACTGAACACTGGGGTATTCCCCACACATCTATACGTCTGAGGCCGACGTCTCTATTGACCCAGCTCTTACCGAGAGGAACCTTGTGCACGCTGAAGCTTCGAGGTTAAGTGACGTTAGGTAAGAGTACAAAGTGGTGTCACACGCCTTCAACAAATTGGCACGGGCCAAGCAAGGACATTAGATCTTACGTAAGAGAGGCTTGTGTAACGTGACGGTACGAAAACCTGCGATGAAACAATTCTGTTTTATCTGCCGGTCTATCTATGACGCGTCCGCCACAGCCGAGCGGAACTTCTCAACACTCTTGCCAGAAGAGAACTCTTGCTGAAGTAGCCTTACGATATCTGTGGGCTATAATAAATGCAACATCGAGACTGTCACAACAATTACCTACCGAAGGAATTACATGAGGAAATAAAAGCAGGTCTGATCTAGCGCAGGTGCTTGATCGTCTATCTCGTTTCATTCCAAAAGACCAAAACTTTTCCTTCCTTTGCCTGCATGGTCTTCCTCCTGCTGTGCCGCCGTCATTAGGCTCAAGAATTCTCCACTAACATGGCGTCAGCTTTGTCTGTTACTTACCGATGTCTTTCCTTTTTCCTCACATCTTTCTGGCATAATTCCAAGGACACACACACACACACACACACACACACACACACACACAGCCTTTACCATGCCAAGTAGAACGCCTGGTTATTTACGGCGTCCTCGTCAGCACACCCAAGAGGTAACCCTAATCAGCACACCCTAGAGGAAGCCCTAGCCAGCACACTCAAGAGAAAACCCTAGTCAGCACACCCTACAGGAAACACTAATCAGCACACCTTACAGAAAACCCTAGTCAGCACACCCTAGAGGAAGCCCTAGCCAGCACACTCAAGAGAAAACCCTAGTCAGCACACCCTACAGGAAACACTAATCAGAACACCTTACAGAAAACCCTAGTCAGCACACCCTAAAAGAAGACCCAGTCACAACACTGAAGAGGAAGCCCTAGTTAGCAAACTCCACAAGAAGCCTTCGTCAGAAGGTCCACAGAGGCAGTCCTGGTCTGTACGCCTACAAGGGGGAAGCCCTCCTCAGCTTCCCCCTCGTATGCATTCCCCGCTATGGCCTCCCAAGTTAGCCTGTTATCTCAGGCAACTCTAACGCTAAAATTCAACTCGAAATGCCACGTCAACACCTACCGCTGTCTAGCCAAGTCCCTGGCTAAATTCAGTACAGAGAGAAGCACAGCAGTAAACTGTGACGGTTTGGTAACCGTGTGTAACAAAATGGGAAGAGTTACAGATACTCAGAACGCATGAACACAACGAAGTCAAGGTTACTAACTCCTACATTAGAGCTCCCGCCATGTCAGTGGGTGACGAGTGGACTCCTCCACGTTAACACCACCGGAAAATCAGAGAGCCAAGAAGTCTGGTCACGTAGAGGATCTCGGCTCCGTCCTCTATCGTCATGCGGATGTATACGGATACGCTCGTCGGAAAACTGGTCTTCAGCCTGCTTATCACAGCCAGCGCGACGGGAAACTCAGGCCGTTGTGAATACTAAACAAGGAGCCCTTTGCTACCCGCCAGCGACATGTGTTAAGTGACATCTTCATCCTTATCTCGTACTCACATCACATCCTCCGCCACTATCCACTATGAAAATAAAATGCTTTCGAAACGGCCTCTTGCGTTGAACCTCTTCGTACTGCCTTTGCATCCACTGTAATCCACGGCAGAACTGTTCCCTGCTGACGGCGCTGGCGGGCATTTCTGCCAGCGAACGCATAAGCGTCACATCAGATCAGACAAGTCCAGACACCCTGATGAATGACACCTAACCGTTGTTCTTCAGCACCACAGATAACACAGGCATGGACGACAAAACACCCAGAGGTTGCAAACTACATTCAATGACAAAATAATTTGGATGTTTGAGAGAGAGAGAGAGAGAGAGAGAGAGAGAGAGAGAGAGAGAGAGAGAGAGAGAGAGAGAGAGAGAGAGAGAGAGAGGGAGAGAGAGAGAGAACTCTATTACCCGCCTGACTGTGGTGCTGACGGTCAGATAAGCTCATGAACTTGCCAAGACACTTTCTCCTCTCAATTCCCACACCTGGCAAAGGCCGGGCCGGGTAAAAACTCGGGGAGTTATCTCCTGCCTACACCCAAGAGGAGGAGGAGGAGGAGGAGGAGGAGGAGGGGTGTCTTGCCTTGAGCCAACCCACAGGGTCAGTGAGTAAATATGTGCGGAGTCTTCTACAAGGGAAAACACACAAGAGTAACGATATGACAACTACATACAAGGTCAAGAGGTGAGGCAGCACACGTGCAAAACTAGTCACCATACGAACACGCACGCTCGATCCCTCTCCTCTTGCCTTTCCCTTGATGCGGAAAATCTGGACGAGCACTGGACGTGCTCGATCATCTGCTACTCTCACCTTAGTATTCTCTTATGTTTCGTGTAAGATCAAACACGCTTCTTCCCTTAAAGTGTAAAACAATATAAGTGGCTGTTATTCTGTTTTCGATTATATATATATATATATATATATATATATATATATATATATATATATATATATATATATATATATATATATATATATATATATTATATATATATATATATATATATATATATATATATATATATATATATATATATATATATATATATATATATATATAGGTATGTATATTTATTTATTTATCTATTCATATTTATTTTGCTTTGTCGCTGTCTCCCGCGTTTGCAAGGTAGCGCAAGGAAACAGACTAAAGAAATGGCCCAACACCCCCATACATATGTATATACATACACGTCCACACACGCAAATATACACACCTATACGTCTCAATGTACACATATATATACACACACAGACATATACATATATACAAATGTACACAATTCACACTGTCTGCCTTTATTCATTCCCATCACCACCTTGCCACACATGGAATAACATCCCCCTCCCCCCTCATGTGTGCGAGGTAGCGCTAGGAAAAGACAACATTCATATATATATATATATATATATATATATATATATATATATATATATATATATATATATATATAGCGCTTGGAAAAGAAAAAAAAAGTATATATATATATATATATATATATATATATATATATATAAATATATATATATTCTTTTTCTTTCAAATTATTCGCCATTTCCCGCACTGGCAAGGTAGCGTTAAGAACAGAGGACTGGGCCTCTGCGGGAATATCCTCACCTGGTCCCCTTCTCTGTTCCTTCTTTTGGAAAATTGAAAAAAAAAAAAAAAAAAAAAGAGGGGAGGATTTCCAGCCCCCCCGCTCCCTCCCCTTTTAGTCGCCTTCTACGACGTAGAATACGACAGAATACGTAGAATACCGGGGTCGGCGTGTTATCAATGGATTGAACCAGGGCATGTGAAGCGTCTGGGGTAAACCATGGAAAGTTTTGTGGGGCCTGGATGTGGAAAGGGAGCTGTGGTTTCGGTGTATTATACATGACAGCTAGAGACTGAGTGTGAACGAATATGGCCCTTGTTGTCTTTTCCTTGTGCTACCTCGCGCGCATGCGGGGGGAGGGGGTTGTCATTTCATGTGTGGCGGGGTGGAGACGTAAATGAATAAAGGCAGCAAGTATGAATTATGTACATGTGCATACATGTATATGTCTGTGTATGTATATATATGTATACGTTGAAATGTATAGGTATGTATATGCGCGTGTGTGGACGCGTACCTATATACATGTGTATGTGGGTTGGTTGGGCCATTCTTTCGTCTAGATTGATAAGGGTAAAACTGAAAGTGGATGGAGAGAGATGGGTGATTATTGGTGCATATGCACCTGGGCATGAGAAGAAAGATCGTGAGAGGTAAGTGTTTTGGGAGCAGCTGAGTGAGTGTGTTAGTACTTTTGATGCACGAGACCGGGTTATAGTGATGGGTGACTTGAATGCAAAGGTGAGTAATGTGGCAGTTGAGGGAATAATTGGTGTACATGAGGTGTTCAGCATTGTAAATGGAAATGGTGAAGAGCTTGTAGATTTATGTGCTGAAAAAGGACTGGTGATTGGGAATACCTGGTTTAAAAAGAGAGATATAAATAAGTATACGTATGTGAGTAGGAGAGATGGCCAGAGAGCGTTATTGGATTACGTGTTAATTGATAGGCGCGCGAAAGAGAGACTTTTGGATGTTATTGTGCTGAGAGGTGCAACTGGAGGGATGTCTGATCATTATCTTGTGGAGGCGAAGGTGAAGATTTGTAGAGGTTTTCTTATATGAAGAGAGAATGTTGGAGTGTAGAGAGTAGTGAGGGTAAGTGAGCTTGGGAAGGAGACTTGTGTGAGGAAGTACCAGGAGAGACTGAGTACAGAATGGAAAAAGGTGAGAACAACGGAAGTAAGGGGAGTGGGGGAGGAATGGGATGTATTTAGGGAAGCAGTGATGGCTTGCGCAAAAGTTGCTTGTGGCATAAGAAGCGTGGGAGGTGGGCAAATTAGAAAGGGTAGTGAGTGGTAGGATGAAGAAGTAAGATTATTCGTGGAAACGAGAAGAAAGAGGCATTTGGACGACTTTTGCAGGGATATATATATATATATATATATATATATATATATATATATATATATATATATATATTATATATATATATATATATATATATATATATATATATATATATATATATATATATATATATATATATATATATATATATATATATATACAACTTATATTCATGGTTACTTATCTTCAAACTGTCGGCCATACTTTCTGCAATGAAGCGGTCGTTAATCTAACCAACTGATGTCCCTCTACTTGGCCTCTCTCACACACCAGCAGCTGAGATCATTAAAAAAAAAGGGGGGGACTGAGATCGGTAAACTCACGGGCTGAGATTAATACAAATCATGGAATGTGATCAGGGAGGCTTTTGGCTGAGATCACACACACACACACACACACACACACACAAAGAAATCTGCAGTGACCACAGCTTAAACGCTAGACGCACCATTGTTTAAAAATGTACAATATAAAAAAGGAGCCTTTAAACACGGAAAGACACGTGAACACGGCTTTCTGTTGCGTCACTACACACGGCCTGAAACATTTACAACTTTCACATTCACCATGAAAGTGTGGATTCATGTGACACAGATACTTTCTAATAAATGCAATTTAATGTCTTCGGTACGGCTTCTCAAGTCCTTGTGCCACCCGGGTGTGTGGTGGTGATGCGCATGACATGGCGTGTCTCCAGTGACTCTTATCCGTGAACACCAGCATGTGAGGCAAGGTGCAATTAGCGTGTAAGTGTCGCTATTTTCAGTATAATCTATGGCATGCCATCATCCACTTGAGCACGACTGTACGACCCGAGAGGAGGACTTTCCCGTGTATATCATTGTGGTCTTTGACCTGACCTCTAAAGGACGGGTCAAAGGTCAGGCCATCTTACGTAAAGACAGGCGCCACTGTGCTCCAAGATGCAAGAAGTGTCCTTGAAAGCCGTTGAAATCCACAATATTCTGCCACACACACATTAACATGTTAGCTGGTGTGTGTTTTTGAAAACTTGAATCGCACCGGTCACCCCGGTGTGCATCCATCGTGCCTCCCATGCTCAGCCAGTGAGCAGTAGCTGGGAAGTCAGCGGTCTGCGGAAATGCCCAGACCTGTTTATCTACTGTATCTATATATCCTCTCCCGAGAGAGAGGTGCTAGTCCATACGTGATCAGGTGGACTGTATTATAGTCCAGTCAGGTCAAATCTTAAATTCTGCATTTCATCTGAGTTATTTCATCGAATAAAGTTATTCCATGCGATTGAAGTCCATGTGTACCGCTTCTGTTCAATAATTTTCCTTTTTTTTTTATGACAGAAGAGTTTACTATTGTGTACGCTTTCAACACAGCGTGTAATGTTGCTCAACGTGACACTCGCAAACAAAAATACCCAATTCTAACGGTGCAACTTTTGATTATCTTCGCATTGCTCTTCACAGGCAAACCTAAGATGATATGGCCAATGAAAAATGGCATGAACGTAACTTGGAGAAGTTTCAGAAAACTTTTAAAGCAGGAGAGGGAATGTACGTACGTGCCATTGCACAGTAGACGGTCATTTCTAAAACGAAGCTAAGGAGTTGGAACGTGAAATAAAAGAAATTCTGTTGTCTAAGAAAGCATCTCATATGAAACTCTAGAGAATCCAATATCCAAAATAGAGCAAGTTATGTAAATCAGCGCAGGGAAAGTAAGAGAGATACACGACAAAGTAAACGTGAATATGAAAATAGCAAAAAGACACCCGAAGAACATTTATACTTATGTTAAAAGCAAGAGAATCATTACCCATTCGACAGGTCCATTTATTATGGAAAACGATAACTTGGTTCAAGACAACGAAGCCAAAGCAAAAATATCAAATTCACGATCGAAGACAACCAATGTCCCGAATCTTAGTTTCACTTGTAAGAGAGGGGGAACGTTCATCAACAAAATTGACCTAGAAACCACACTCATACTTCCAGCAGTAACAGAAACGAAAATAAAGAAAACGGCTGGCCTTGAGAAGTTTTATCCGATAACAATGAAAGAGGCGAAAAATGAGAGAGCTAAGCCCTTGACTGCCCTTTCCAATGCCTCATTTTCTACGGGAAAAGTTGAAGATGAATGGAAATTTGCTAATGTAACATCAATGTTCAAGAATGGTAGTATGAAACCACCCAGAAATCATCGTCCATTTACCTGAACGTCTGTAGTTGGAAAACTTATGGAAACCATCATTCCAGATAGAAAAGTAAACCATTTAGAGGTTTATCACTTAACGAACGATTATCAGCATGCATTTCGACGCAATCGTTCATGTACTCCGAAACTGCTTGATATGTTGAATGATATAATCAACATGCATGACTAAAGTAATGAATGTTATCTATCTAAATTTTCAAAAAGCTTTTGATACGGTTCTGTATCACAAGTTGCCACTGGTGGGGTTGTGCTTCAGTAGATAGGAAACTGGTTATTTGGCCGAATATAAAGAGCTGTGATTAATGGTCAAGTGTCAGAATGGTTAAACGTAACAAGAAGAGTTCCACAAGGATTAGTCTTGGGACCGGTTTTTGTTTTCTCATACGTATTAATGATACTGACAACGGCCTGAATTGCAAGATAGCAAAATTCGCGGTCAATACGAGGCTGAGAAATAAATCTGCAAATGAATTTGAACGTCTACAGCTTCAGACAGATATAGACATACTGATGGACTGGCCTCCTCATACGTCGCAAATGAATTTTAAAATAATTTTTAAATATCCGTCGTAAAAACGAAAAGGCAAGCTACAATATGAATTACGAGGAATTACGAAAGGCAAATGATGATAAAGACTTCGATGTGATAATCTCTAGTTACGTAAAACCAAGTAAGCAGTGCACAGAAGCAGGGAAAAGAACGAACAAAGTTATTGAACCAGAGGTAGGGCCTTCGAAGTTACAGCTCAGAGGTAGGGCCTTCGAAGTTACAGCTCAGAGGTGGGGCCTTCGAAGTTGAGTACATGGGAATCATACTAACTCTACAATTCATTGGTTCGTCTACAACTTGAATGTTGTGTTCAGCTTTGGCCACCCTACCTGAAAAAGACAGACTGAGAAAAAAATCCTAAGAGGTAAGATTAAACTTCTTGAATCTATCTAACTTAGAAAAGAGAAGGTTTAGAGATGATCAAATACGAGGATCCAATATTATCAAAGGCTTCAATAATCTTGATCTATCAAGTTACTCAAGTCTAGATTCGTCTGATTTTACTCGTAGTAATGGATGCCAACTCGGGGGCAAACGTGTTACCGCGAATGAGGAAAACTACTTTTTCTTCAACAGGATTGTCAATACATGGAACGATTTGCCTAATAATTAGATACGTTTAAGAACCGACTTGAAAAATGCTTCGCTTCAAGTCTACGACTGACATAACTGCGCCTCCTCGTCACAATGATAATTTGTATCTTATTTTCTTTGAATTATCTGTAGGCATTTTAATATTCACCACACTAATACCGGAGTTTCTGATGGCTATCAAAATATTCAGTAAATATTCTTCCATTTAACATCTAAAGTTTGGTAACACCAAAGCTGACGTATCAACAGGTTTGTTTCGGGATTAATTCAGACAACTCAATTCGTCATCTCTCAAGCACTGTGCTTGCCTCCTTCCATTCCTTGGCAAACATGTAGTTATCTTCTGGGCATGGTGACAGAATCCCCCAGTTGAGTGCCTAACGCCAACTACGCTAAGTCGATGTCTCTAAGTGACGTGTTTAGACAATGTCGGGCAACTGTGGCCACTGCCTCGGTGTCTTGGCTACCGTCTCCCCGGGGACGTTCCTCATCACACGAAGCCTTCTCTGTAAACACGGCTGCCTCCGCTCTGACTGACGGAGGAGCGTACGCGACTTCGACTGGTGGAGGAGCGCATGCGACTTCGACTAGTGGAGGAGCGCACGCGACTTCGACTAGTGGAGGAGCGCACGCGACTTCGACTAGTGGAGGAGCGCACACGACTTCGACTAGTGGAGGAGCGCACGCGGCTTCTACTAGTGGAGAAGCGCACGTGACTTCGACTGGTGGAGAAGCGCACGCGACTTCGACTAGTGGAGGAGCGCACGCGACTTCGACTAGTGGAGGAGCGCACGCGACTTCGACTAGTGGAGGAGCGCACACGACTTCGACTAGTGGAGGAGCGCACGCGACTTCGACTAGTGGAGGAGCGCACGCGACTTCGACTAGTGGAGGAGCGCACGCGACTTCGACTAGTGGAGGAGCGCACGCGACTTCGACTAGTGGAGGAGCGCACGCGACTTCGACTAGTGGAGGAGCGCACGCGACTTCGACTAGTGGAGGAGCGCACGCGACTTCGACTAGTGGAGGAGCGCACGCGACTTCGACTAGTGGAGGAGCGCACGCGACTTCGACTAGTGGAGGAGCGCACGCGACTTCGACTAGTGGAGGAGCGCACGCGACTTCGACTAGTGGAGGAGCGCACGCGACTTCGACTAGTGGAGGAGCGCACGCGACTTCGACTAGTGGAGGAGCGCACGCGACTTCGACTAGTGGAGGAGCGCACGCGACTTCGACTAGTGGAGGAGCGCACGCGACTTCGACTAGTGGAGGAGCGCACGCGACTTCGACTAGTGGAGGAGCGCACGCGACTTCGACTAGTGGAGGAGCGCACGCGACTTCGACTAGTGGAGGAGCGCACGCGACTTCGACTAGTGGAGGAGCGCACGCGACTTCGACTAGTGGAGGAGCGCACGCGACTTCGACTAGTGGAGGAGCGCACGCGACTTCGACTAGTGGAGGAGCGCACGCGACTTCGACTAGTGGAGGAGCGCACGCGACTTCGACTAGTGGAGGAGCGCACGCGACTTCGACTAGTGGAGGAGCGCACGCGACTTCGACTAGTGGAGGAGCGCACGCGACTTCGACTAGTGGAGGAGCGCACGCGACTTCGACTAGTGGAGGAGCGCACGCGACTTCGACTAGTGGAGGAGCGCACGCGACTTCGACTAGTGGAGGAGCGCACGCGACTTCGACTAGTGGAGGAGCGCACGCGACTTCGACTAGTGGAGGAGCGCACGCGACTTCGACTAGTGGAGGAGCGCACGCGACTTCGACTAGTGGAGGAGCGCACGCGACTTCGACTAGTGGAGGAGCGCACGCGACTTCGACTAGTGGAGGAGCGCACGCGACTTCGACTAGTGGAGGAGCGCACGCGACTTCGACTAGTGGAGGAGCGCACGCGACTTCGACTAGTGGAGGAGCGCACGCGACTTCGACTAGTGGAGGAGCGCACGCGACTTCGACTAGTGGAGGAGCGCACGCGACTTCGACTAGTGGAGGAGCGCACGCGACTTCGACTAGTGGAGGAGCGCACGCGACTTCGACTAGTGGAGGAGCGCACGCGACTTCGACTAGTGGAGGAGCGCACGCGACTTCGACTAGTGGAGGAGCGCACGCGACTTCGACTAGTGGAGGAGCGCACGCGACTTCGACTAGTGGAGGAGCGCACGCGACTTCGACTAGTGGAGGAGCGCACGCGACTTCGACTAGTGGAGGAGCGCACGCGACTTCGACTAGTGGAGGAGCGCACGCGACTTCGACTAGTGGAGGAGCGCACGCGACTTCGACTAGTGGAGGAGCGCACGCGACTTCGACTAGTGGAGGAGCGCACGCGACTTCGACTAGTGGAGGAGCGCACGCGACTTCGACTAGTGGAGGAGCGCACGCGACTTCGACTAGTGGAGGAGCGCACGCGACTTCGACTAGTGGAGGAGCGCACGCGACTTCGACTAGTGGAGGAGCGCACGCGACTTCGACTAGTGGAGGAGCGCACGCGACTTCGACTAGTGGAGGAGCGCACGCGACTTCGACTAGTGGAGGAGCGCACGCGACTTCGACTAGTGGAGGAGCGCACGCGACTTCGACTAGTGGAGGAGCGCACGCGACTTCGACTAGTGGAGGAGCGCACGCGACTTCGACTAGTGGAGGAGCGCACGCGACTTCGACTAGTGGAGGAGCGCACGCGACTTCGACTAGTGGAGGAGCGCACGCGACTTCGACTAGTGGAGGAGCGCACGCGACTTCGACTAGTGGAGGAGCGCACGCGACTTCGACTAGTGGAGGAGCGCACGCGACTTCGACTAGTGGAGGAGCGCACGCGACTTCGACTAGTGGAGGAGCGCACGCGACTTCGACTAGTGGAGGAGCGCACGCGACTTCGACTAGTGGAGGAGCGCACGCGACTTCGACTAGTGGAGGAGCGCACGCGACTTCGACTAGTGGAGGAGCGCACGCGACTTCGACTAGTGGAGGAGCGCACGCGACTTCGACTAGTGGAGGAGCGCACGCGACTTCGACTAGTGGAGGAGCGCACGCGACTTCGACTAGTGGAGGAGCGCACGCGACTTCGACTAGTGGAGGAGCGCACGCGACTTCGACTAGTGGAGGAGCGCACGCGACTTCGACTAGTGGAGGAGCGCACGCGACTTCGACTAGTGGAGGAGCGCACGCGACTTCGACTAGTGGAGGAGCGCACGCGACTTCGACTAGTGGAGGAGCGCACGCGACTTCGACTAGTGGAGGAGCGCACGCGACTTCGACTAGTGGAGGAGCGCACGCGACTTCGACTAGTGGAGGAGCGCACGCGACTTCGACTAGTGGAGGAGCGCACGCGACTTCGACTAGTGGAGGAGCGCACGCGACTTCGACTAGTGGAGGAGCGCACGCGACTTCGACTAGTGGAGGAGCGCACGCGACTTCGACTAGTGGAGGAGCGCACGCGACTTCGACTAGTGGAGGAGCGCACGCGACTTCGACTAGTGGAGGAGCGCACGCGACTTCGACTAGTGGAGGAGCGCACGCGACTTCGACTAGTGGAGGAGCGCACGCGACTTCGACTAGTGGAGGAGCGCACGCGACTTCGACTAGTGGAGGAGCGCACGCGACTTCGACTAGTGGAGGAGCGCACGCGACTTCGACTAGTGGAGGAGCGCACGCGACTTCGACTAGTGGAGGAGCGCACGCGACTTCGACTAGTGGAGGAGCGCACGCGACTTCGACTAGTGGAGGAGCGCACGCGACTTCGACTAGTGGAGGAGCGCACGCGACTTCGACTAGTGGAGGAGCGCACGCGACTTCGACTAGTGGAGGAGCGCACGCGACTTCGACTAGTGGAGGAGCGCACGCGACTTCGACTAGTGGAGGAGCGCACGCGACTTCGACTAGTGGAGGAGCGCACGCGACTTCGACTAGTGGAGGAGCGCACGCGACTTCGACTAGTGGAGGAGCGCACGCGACTTCGACTAGTGGAGGAGCGCACGCGACTTCGACTAGTGGAGGAGCGCACGCGACTTCGACTAGTGGAGGAGCGCACGCGACTTCGACTAGTGGAGGAGCGCACGCGACTTCGACTAGTGGAGGAGCGCACGCGACTTCGACTAGTGGAGGAGCGCACGCGACTTCGACTAGTGGAGGAGCGCACGCGACTTCGACTAGTGGAGGAGCGCACGCGACTTCGACTAGTGGAGGAGCGCACGCGACTTCGACTAGTGGAGGAGCGCACGCGACTTCGACTAGTGGAGGAGCGCACGCGACTTCGACTAGTGGAGGAGCGCACGCGACTTCGACTAGTGGAGGAGCGCACGCGACTTCGACTAGTGGAGGAGCGCACGCGACTTCGACTAGTGGAGGAGCGCACGCGACTTCGACTAGTGGAGGAGCGCACGCGACTTCGACTAGTGGAGGAGCGCACGCGACTTCGACTAGTGGAGGAGCGCACGCGACTTCGACTAGTGGAGGAGCGCACGCGACTTCGACTAGTGGAGGAGCGCACGCGACTTCGACTAGTGGAGGAGCGCACGCGACTTCGACTAGTGGAGGAGCGCACGCGACTTCGACTAGTGGAGGAGCGCACGCGACTTCGACTAGTGGAGGAGCGCACGCGACTTCGACTAGTGGAGGAGCGCACGCGACTTCGACTAGTGGAGGAGCGCACGCGACTTCGACTAGTGGAGGAGCGCACGCGACTTCGACTAGTGGAGGAGCGCACGCGACTTCGACTAGTGGAGGAGCGCACGCGACTTCGACTAGTGGAGGAGCGCACGCGACTTCGACTAGTGGAGGAGCGCACGCGACTTCGACTAGTGGAGGAGCGCACGCGACTTCGACTAGTGGAGGAGCGCACGCGACTTCGACTAGTGGAGGAGCGCACGCGACTTCGACTAGTGGAGGAGCGCACGCGACTTCGACTAGTGGAGGAGCGCACGCGACTTCGACTAGTGGAGGAGCGCACGCGACTTCGACTAGTGGAGGAGCGCACGCGACTTCGACTAGTGGAGGAGCGCACGCGACTTCGACTAGTGGAGGAGCGCACGCGACTTCGACTAGTGGAGGAGCGCACGCGACTTCGACTAGTGGAGGAGCGCACGCGACTTCGACTAGTGGAGGAGCGCACGCGACTTCGACTAGTGGAGGAGCGCACGCGACTTCGACTAGTGGAGGAGCGCACGCGACTTCGACTAGTGGAGGAGCGCACGCGACTTCGACTAGTGGAGGAGCGCACGCGACTTCGACTAGTGGAGGAGCGCACGCGACTTCGACTAGTGGAGGAGCGCACGCGACTTCGACTAGTGGAGGAGCGCACGCGACTTCGACTAGTGGAGGAGCGCACGCGACTTCGACTAGTGGAGGAGCGCACGCGACTTCGACTAGTGGAGGAGCGCACGCGACTTCGACTAGTGGAGGAGCGCACGCGACTTCGACTAGTGGAGGAGCGCACGCGACTTCGACTAGTGGAGGAGCGCACGCGACTTCGACTAGTGGAGGAGCGCACGCGACTTCGACTAGTGGAGGAGCGCACGCGACTTCGACTAGTGGAGGAGCGCACGCGACTTCGACTAGTGGAGGAGCGCACGCGACTTCGACTAGTGGAGGAGCGCACGCGACTTCGACTAGTGGAGGAGCGCACGCGACTTCGACTAGTGGAGGAGCGCACGCGACTTCGACTAGTGGAGGAGCGCACGCGACTTCGACTAGTGGAGGAGCGCACGCGACTTCGACTAGTGGAGGAGCGCACGCGACTTCGACTAGTGGAGGAGCGCACGCGACTTCGACTAGTGGAGGAGCGCACGCGACTTCGACTAGTGGAGGAGCGCACGCGACTTCGACTAGTGGAGGAGCGCACGCGACTTCGACTAGTGGAGGAGCGCACGCGACTTCGACTAGTGGAGGAGCGCACGCGACTTCGACTAGTGGAGGAGCGCACGCGACTTCGACTAGTGGAGGAGCGCACGCGACTTCGACTAGTGGAGGAGCGCACGCGACTTCGACTAGTGGAGGAGCGCACGCGACTTCGACTAGTGGAGGAGCGCACGCGACTTCGACTAGTGGAGGAGCGCACGCGACTTCGACTAGTGGAGGAGCGCACGCGACTTCGACTAGTGGAGGAGCGCACGCGACTTCGACTAGTGGAGGAGCGCACGCGACTTCGACTAGTGGAGGAGCGCACGCGACTTCGACTAGTGGAGGAGCGCACGCGACTTCGACTAGTGGAGGAGCGCACGCGACTTCGACTAGTGGAGGAGCGCACGCGACTTCGACTAGTGGAGGAGCGCACGCGACTTCGACTAGTGGAGGAGCGCACGCGACTTCGACTAGTGGAGGAGCGCACGCGACTTCGACTAGTGGAGGAGCGCACGCGACTTCGACTAGTGGAGGAGCGCACGCGACTTCGACTAGTGGAGGAGCGCACGCGACTTCGACTAGTGGAGGAGCGCACGCGACTTCGACTAGTGGAGGAGCGCACGCGACTTCGACTAGTGGAGGAGCGCACGCGACTTCGACTAGTGGAGGAGCGCACGCGACTTCGACTAGTGGAGGAGCGCACGCGACTTCGACTAGTGGAGGAGCGCACGCGACTTCGACTAGTGGAGGAGCGCACGCGACTTCGACTAGTGGAGGAGCGCACGCGACTTCGACTAGTGGAGGAGCGCACGCGACTTCGACTAGTGGAGGAGCGCACGCGACTTCGACTAGTGGAGGAGCGCACGCGACTTCGACTAGTGGAGGAGCGCACGCGACTTCGACTAGTGGAGGAGCGCACGCGACTTCGACTAGTGGAGGAGCGCACGCGACTTCGACTAGTGGAGGAGCGCACGCGACTTCGACTAGTGGAGGAGCGCACGCGACTTCGACTAGTGGAGGAGCGCACGCGACTTCGACTAGTGGAGGAGCGCACGCGACTTCGACTAGTGGAGGAGCGCACGCGACTTCGACTAGTGGAGGAGCGCACGCGACTTCGACTAGTGGAGGAGCGCACGCGACTTCGACTAGTGGAGGAGCGCACGCGACTTCGACTAGTGGAGGAGCGCACGCGACTTCGACTAGTGGAGGAGCGCACGCGACTTCGACTAGTGGAGGAGCGCACGCGACTTCGACTAGTGGAGGAGCGCACGCGACTTCGACTAGTGGAGGAGCGCACGCGACTTCGACTAGTGGAGGAGCGCACGCGACTTCGACTAGTGGAGGAGCGCACGCGACTTCGACTAGTGGAGGAGCGCACGCGACTTCGACTAGTGGAGGAGCGCACGCGACTTCGACTAGTGGAGGAGCGCACGCGACTTCGACTAGTGGAGGAGCGCACGCGACTTCGACTAGTGGAGGAGCGCACGCGACTTCGACTAGTGGAGGAGCGCACGCGACTTCGACTAGTGGAGGAGCGCACGCGACTTCGACTAGTGGAGGAGCGCACGCGACTTCGACTAGTGGAGGAGCGCACGCGACTTCGACTAGTGGAGGAGCGCACGCGACTTCGACTAGTGGAGGAGCGCACGCGACTTCGACTAGTGGAGGAGCGCACGCGACTTCGACTAGTGGAGGAGCGCACGCGACTTCGACTAGTGGAGGAGCGCACGCGACTTCGACTAGTGGAGGAGCGCACGCGACTTCGACTAGTGGAGGAGCGCACGCGACTTCGACTAGTGGAGGAGCGCACGCGACTTCGACTAGTGGAGGAGCGCACGCGACTTCGACTAGTGGAGGAGCGCACGCGACTTCGACTAGTGGAGGAGCGCACGCGACTTCGACTAGTGGAGGAGCATGTCGTGTTGGTGTTCGATGTCCTTGACAACGCTCAGTGTCTGCTCAGCAGTGAAAGCAGATCACTGGCCACCCCTGACGCTGACGTCCACAACATGCTGCAAGGGGCACTTTGTTGTTTGACTTTAATTCGTCTCCAACAACGTTTCGTACACGTTATATTTGTGTTATTAAAGACACATCGTTTCTGCCTTCTGCCGCCTTCATCACTGCCGTAATACAAGGTTTCTTTGAGACTGATTCATTCTTCGTGTAGCTGAGGCAGCTTGGATGACCTGGCAACCCTCCAGTTGTTAAATTTAGGCACCCACTTCGTCAGGTTTGTGGGGCTTCTCTCAGGCCAACGGGTCCGAAAAGGGCCCTCTGTGTCATCTGTAACCCTTTTGTGCTACCGCTCACAGGATGAGCATGGGGTAAACAATCAACATGCCTCTGATAGCGTCACACATCAAACAGAATCATAAGCAAGACACACGCGTTCTGGTGGAGCTATGACATAGCTAATCTCACCCCTAAAGCTCTCGTCGCGTCCAAAGCTCTGATGTCCAAACCCATAACGTATCATCTGAACACGGCGTAAACTCCGAGTACTTACTACGTCAGGTAGATAGGAACGATAAGGCAATAAACAAAGGGGCTGTCGGAGGACTTTTCATAGCGCCACGCGACACTGCGTACAGCATTCATTGTAGCGCCGAGACAAAGACAGAGCCGGATGAAAGCCATGGGCGAGCGAGTGGAAGACTTAACACTCACACAGCGTGTGTACATGTGCTGGACAGTTTTATATACACAGAGTCCATGACTATCCCCCTTTAATCCCCCGAGCCAAGTTTTTCTTCCTGCCCCCCCACACTCTCGCTCCTCCTCACTTATCATTCCGCTCTTTGTTCAACTCTGATATCATCTCTCACACCCACTTACTACATTTCCTCCAGGTTATTTAGGAAACAATGAGAGACGAAAAATGCAGGAAGGAGCATACCTGTGTAAGGGGAGGGGGGAGACAACAGCTGATGTGGTGGTGAAATAAGTAGGGAGAGGGAGGGTAGAGGTGGAGGTGGGGGGGAACGGGTTATAGAACCAGTCTGCACTGCCCCCAAGCTACCAAGGACCTCCCTCTACAGCTACCCTCTTGTACCCACCTGTCTGAATGAAGTCTCCTACAGTCCACGCATGGTCGTCTACAGTACACTAAGTGTTCGGTGGTACGCCAGGAAATAGCTCGTGTCACTTTCGTGGACTCTGGTCTTAAGGGTACACACTCGCGGAAGAATTTCCAATATCAAGGTCACCACTGGTGCGTCTCCCTATCCATGCGCCGCCAAGCGTTCGTCACTTTCCCCCAGCTATCCGTACGCGAGGAGCCGCCTGCACACTAGGCTTTCTAAAGGTTGCTTCCCTCACACGTGATAGGCTGATGACTTCCCCGAGAATAATGCTGGGACGCACGTCACTTCCCACATCCCATGACGCGCCTGTCCCCAGCTATACCGCGCCCTCTTGTCTCCTCCGGTCGAGACAGTTTCGTCCTGTACAGCTTGCAAGAGAAGCGCCTGTCCCGGGACTTTTGCCCTGCATTGTTCGTATGCAGAACATCCACCTCGGCTGTGTCGTCGTCATGCATTGGATGTCTGGGCCTCAGTCGTAACCAGCTACCCTAAGGCTGTCAAAGTCAGGCTATTATATCCACCCCATCGAAGGGTCTTCACCAACACTTTCCTCGGGTGTTACGGCTATGTCCATGACCACAAGCACTCTCACTAGGCACGTGTGGACTGTACGTAGGCGTAGATATAAAGTGAACTGATCAACAAGACGTAGCCTAGGACTCGGGTCATGTTGGCTCCTGTACGTGAGGAAAGCACAGCCGAGTATGTCTTAAGCAAGGCTGATGGCGTCAAGTGTTCCCGTGTCCTATGCGAACACTCTGGAATAATATATAATGAACGTCTACTGATGTGAAAGCATGTCTGTTGAAGCAGAAAAAAAAAATTAAAGTATGAAGAATTCCTTCGTGCTTGTAACGCTCTCCCTGTACAACACATCCTCGGGACAATGGCTTTCTATTGTACTCAAAACACACACACACACACACGAGAAAAAAAAAGATGTGTTAGTTACAGTTGAGAGAGAGGGAGGCATCTCCTGCAGGAGGGATCACCTTAGGACACGTCACCTTCTGCAGGTATACTGGCTCTGTGGGGTTCAGGCTCTCTCTCTGTAACGATAACAGAAACACCTAAGATCAGTCACTGGCGCAACTTCTCCATTACAGTATTCCCCCCGTCCACCTCCCCATAAATAAAGAATTCAAAACAGCTGTGAAATAGTGGGAAGGAAATGAAAATATCCACAGTATCCATTACGATCTTGATGCTGGGGCCCAGAGAGAGTGCACACTGGGAGCACAACTGTTGGCCTGTGTTATAATGCAGGCTGGACACACACACACACACGTGTGTCTGTCTCCACTACAACACCTACATGACAAGAGAGGTGAAGTCCTCTGCTGCGCTCCCATACCTCAACTTCCACCACTCCCTCACTCTCCTCACGCCCTCTCCCTTCTCCACTCATGCTTTCTTTTCGTCACTTTCCATTCATTCTCATTTTCCCCCACACAGCTCACTTATGCCTTCCTCTCATACCATTCTCTACGCCGGTGACGAGCGATCCCGCCCTCCCCTCTCCGTCGCCCTCACCCACCCACAACCCGCACCGTCATTGCAGTACCCCGCTTGTGTCACCCTCTCCTCCTGCACCGTCACTAGTGTACCCCACCTATGTCATCCATCCCTCCTCATGCACTGCCACCCCTTGGCAAAACCCTCCCAGCTAAGGCACGAAGCCCCCTTGAGCACGACGGTACGACCCTTGGGTACGAAGGCCTCACCATCATACCCTGAGGTCGCGTCATCGGTCTCTAGCGTCGTGCTCACGGGTCGTACCGACGCGTCATGCCCAAGGATCGCAGCGTTTGGCTTCGTAGTTTCGAAACCGGAGATACAGAGACCGAGGGTGGATCATGCTGCTTCTCAACATCGCCAAGTATTTTGCCGTAATGAGAAATGTGACGAATAATTCACACTCCGCCACACCAGCGTCGAGTGCTTACGACGCAGGTCATTGAGCAGGTCGACCCAGTCTTCACAGGGATTTGGTTGGTGTTGGCGAGTCATTCAGAATTCTACTAGCATGTTTGAATGTACGTGTTAGGCTAGTTTCCATGGGGTTGAGGGAGGAGGTACAGGCTGTTAAAGAAGTTACTGCGGTAGTCTGTCCCGATGGGGTTACTGAAGACCAGTACCCAGGAGCCATGGTCGAGCTCAAACGTTCCATCCCCGGCAGATGATTCAAGATGAAGGTGTCTTTAATCTCTCGTGCAGCTCTACATTCTCGGAGATACTATGCCATTCTGATGTTACAGATACACCTCGGAGCTTCATCCTGAATTACAGGACCTGTAGAGAGTGGGGTATAGTTACCTTGAGGACAATTGTTACATGAACTCCATCACTCTCGTTGTGGCTGGCAGCAGTGATCCCATCGGAGTGGAGGGACGAAGCTGTGAATCATCAATACCAGTGGGTGAAACATTGCATCTAGCCAGGAGGGACGAAGCTGTGAATCATCAATACCAGTGGGTGAAACATTACATCTAGACAGGATGAGGCGGTCATAGACAAGCTGATAGTTTCGCTTACAAAACGTATCACGTTCAAAGATCTGGTCAAAGTTTTATTAACGTATTGGTCATTAGAGAGAAATTGTATATTGCTCTTTGTTGGTGTCTTGAAAGACCCTGTTGGGTCGTACTTCTGTGGCCTGGTAAACAGCGATTAGCAGGACAATAGTGGAGGCAGGTAACCCAACTGGCTCAAAAGGAGATAGAGCAAACCATGAACAGGTCCACAGCAAGACTCCGCTCCTCAGATATGTAGTACATTCCATAATGGCGTAGGGAAGCGTGAGGAGTAGACTCGTTCCATCCATATCATGGTAAGAGTTGATATGGAATAAGGATGGCAGTCAGGTGAGTGGATGATGATGCTACTGCTCGACAGAGCACGTGTGTGACTGAAGATGGGGTGGGGAGGTGAGAGAGAGAGAGAGAGAGAGAGAGAGAGAGAGAGAGAGAGAGAGAGAGAGAGAGAGAGAGAGAGAGAGAGAGAGAGAGAGAGTAACGTTCAGGAGCGTCGAAACGTGTATCAGTCCCAAGTCTTGTGTAGTTGCCTCCTGCGGGAAGGTCCAACGCAGGAGATCGAACTATTATTCTCTTCTCGTGTTGCTTGTAGATGTGGATCACGACCCAAACGCGACGATGACTCTTGATGTGGGACAAGTGGGCCTTGTACGACAAATGGCGGTGTCAAGCTTCTTCGACTCCTGCTGCTGGCAAAGTTTGTACGCTTTTCCGCATTTAATAGAGGTTTGAGCTGCTGCTTCTGCGGGGGAGCATTGTAAGGAGTGGAAACGTCTCTCAGCCTCCTGAAAATCACTGCTGGAGTTTGTAGTGTACCAGGTTGGGTGTCCCGGAGAGCTTCTGTGATGTGAAGGTGCTCAATATCTCTAGTGTGCTTGTTTTTTGTTTTTTTGTTTTTCTGTTTTTGCTGACTCTACCATCCACTGTCTTGTTAAGTGTGGTTACGTGCTGGTATTCCAAGAGTGACCAGAATGCTTCACCGTGTTGGAGGTACATAGTGATAGGCCTGGAGAGAGTCGCGGTGGTGACTTCCACATACCTTTCCGTACCTGACAGCCTCTCAAGTCCTGGCTTACTGAGACGCCATTATCAACACTCCTGACTACCAGGCCGTAGTACTTCCCTAGTCGATGGTTGCCTGCAACCTACTACCTGAAAGAGGAGAGAGAGAGAGAGAGAGAGAGAGAGAGAGAGAGAGAGAGAGAGAGAGAGAGAGAGAGAGAGAGAGAGAGAGAGAGAGAGAGTTGTTTCCTTGTCTGGTTTGGTAAGATATTCTAAACATGCTACGATGACTTTATGTCTATTTCAGTTGTTCGTTTCCACTGTCTCATATATGTCATGTTTAGCTTTGCTACTCCTAGGTCTGTGTAAGGTGTGCCCAAGTGTGGGCCGCAGCAACAGCGGGAGGTTCCTCTCCTGACGGAGCAGAAGAGCTAGGAACGAGGAGGTATGACGGAGGGTTTGATTTAAATCCCCTTTGGCGGCGCCAAAGGCCATTAGAGGGGCATAGCGGCATCCAAAGGGAAGGAGAGAAAGTGAAGGTTTACTTTAAAGCCCCTTTGGAGGTGCCAAAGGAGACAGGTCTGTACATCCTCCACCATGTATCATCATGATGTGTTGTTCTCTACCTCTTTCTGTACCCCCACCCTACCCACTCCGGTGCGAGAGCCTCCCACTGGTGCTGGTACTTCCCACTGGCGCTAGTACCTCCCACTGGTGCTGGTACCTCCCACTGGTGCTGGTATCACCCTCTGGATCTAGTACCTCCCACTGGTGCCGGTACCTCCCACTGGTGCTGGTACTCCCTCTGGATCTAGTACCTCAAACTGGTGCTAGTACCTCTCACTGGTGCTAGTACCTCCCAGTGGTGCTAGTACCTCCCACTGGTGCTAGCACCTCCCACTGGTGCTAGCACCTCCCTCTGGCGCTAGTACCTCCCACTGGTGCTAGTACCTCTCACTGGTGCTAGTACCTCCCAGTGGTGCTAGTACCTCCCACTGGTGCTAGTACCTCCCACTGGTGCTAGTACCTCGCACTGGTGCTAGCACCTCCCTCTGGTGCTGGTACCTCCTCCTGGTGCCAGTCCATCCTACTAATTCTACAATTCTACGTGCAGAAGACCTGGATAACGCTTGTAGATGCTAAGAAGTTTCTATATGGTAGCGTCATGTTGGTGTTGGAGAATTAGTACTCCTGGGGACAGAGGACACGCTAAGTGAGCCAGCACATTCTTCTCCCCCCCCGACCTATTCAAAATGACTATGACAACCTGCGAAAGCACCTGTGCCGGCAACGATGAACCAATTCGTCCACAAGTGAGGAAAAGAAATCGACCAATGGCGAGAAAATTAGTCTTAACTGTTGATTTCAATTCAGCCAAAATAGATGAAAGAAAGAAAAAATACATTCAGAACGTAACCAGATGCAATAGATACCAAACGCGATAGATTATCATCAAAAGGGATGGGGGGCTTCACTGATTTATATTGTTCTTACACTAGATGGGCTTTGCATGGAACATCTGCGAGGCCCATAATGCAGCAGTGTGAGTGAAATACGAATGGGTGGGAATACTGTGTCGAAAATATCAGAAGTAATGCAAATTAAGTTCTGTGGCCAAAAGTGAAGTTTCTCTCAAGTTATGAGCCTAAGTTCGTCAAAATTTATATCAAAAGTTTTATAGCAAAGTCCAAACTAAACGAATAGCTCATGCCATTCATTCATTCAGATGGCGGGAAATAAGTGTTTGAAGTAAACAGTCTTCATTAAACCATGATGTTACTACTGACGAAGGAGAACGCTTAACATTCATGGCAAAACTATGAAAATAATCGAACGTAACCAGATATTTGTTGAACAATAACAGATAAATTGATTAACATGTGGTTTCAACAAAGCGCAGTGCTGCACATTTCCTCAAATAACAATAACAACTGTGACCGATAACCATTTGAAGACGACCGCATCCAACACGTACACGGATTTTCCCTCCACGTCGTGTTGCATTCCTTGGTGATCGAGTGCTTCATGTTACGTCACTAACGTTACAATACGTTACTAAGCAAAAAGAGGAAAAAAAAAAGACAAGTGTTTGTTCTGCTCATACTGGTAACAACATAGTATCCAGCTCTGTCAGCGTCAACACGAAAGACATTAAAGGTATAGTCATAAGGTTGGGTCGTGATATGAATAAAAACAAAAAAGGTGTTATCATATCAAACAACGAAACGCGCGACCACAAAATACTAGGCTGTTACCTATCATATCTAACAACGAAACCCATGACCACACAAATACGTGGTTGTAAATTTCCACTCATACTCCACCCACGAAACACTGCTGGTTTCCTCTCGTCTCGTAACGAAATCCAGCAGAGGTCGGCCTTACCTGTGATTCACCACGTTGCCGACGAAGGTCATGCACACCACCACCATGGCAGGCATGAAGGAGCCCCAGCAGGAGAGGGCGAAGACGTACTTCTGGTACTTGCCGAAGTCACCCAGTTGTGCATTTATACCTTCGAAGTCCATTTCCATCTCGTCGGGTTGTATATATATCCTCCTGATGTCAGTGGATCAGTGGTCCCCTTACAACTTAACGCGCCGTACAGGAAAACCTGTGGATGGTGAGTGACAAGTGCTGCTGGCAAAGGGTATCGCATCTTTACTCTATTTTCTTCTATCCGAGAAAAAAAAGAAAGAGGAATTCCCTGAGGAGGTCAAATGCGACGAGCGGTACACAGCGATTAAATGAGGTTGCCTGTTAAGAGCAGGTTGTGTGTGTATGACCCAACCCTGCCGCCAGCTTTTTACCCTTCACCAATACAGCACTCGCTCAGCAAGAAGCTAACGGTTGTAATAATGTCCTTTTTCCTTCCTGATCGATGCTAGTTAATAAATACTGTCGTCTAAGAATTCGCCTTCGGACTGAATCATTAAATTTGTCTGTTCTAAGATTTGCTTTTTTGATAATCGGTGCCAGTTATACGTGACCTACAAGCAGGCAATTTATAACTATAAATTAACGAACATAATTCTACATCTGACTCCAAATTTTCCCAAGCTGTTATCAAACTCGCCATGTCTTTATCACCCAATTTACTCTTTGAGCAAATGATTGAAGCATACGTCTGTAAATACGTTGCTCTTTTTTTCTAACAAAAGTTCAGAACTCTCCAGTGATACATCACTGAGAAGGTATTCACCGCCTAGCCCGCATTTCGCATTTTCCAGCTACATTATAGTTTACACTTCCTACCTCTCTCTCAAGGCTCGATACTAGTTCCTCTGGCAGCCTATATAGCCCGGGATTGGCACTCTAACCATGATTACTGTGTACAAGTGTTTGAGCTGGACGAAACACTTGTACTTTGTCAGCGCGTCCATGGTCAGCAAAATAAGTATCGCTGAAAAAATCAATAACTTGAAAGTGAAAAGCGCAGAAATTCGCCTTGTGTACACACTCGAAATTCTTTCTTACGACTTTGCATGCAGTACAGCACTCAACAAGCTTATTTGAGAGAGAAAAAAAATACTTGTTTCGTCTTAAATTAACCTGAACTTAATGAAATACTATTTTCTGGACATTCTCCATTTCATCCTCCGCTTTGGAACTGTGCGCGAGACAGTGCAGGTGAAACTCAGAGGCAAAGAAAAAAAAAAATTCGTTTTAGGACAAAATTACAGGGAAGAGCTAATCCACTGGCGTACCTCAGTCAACACCAACTAGGACGGAACTGATGGAGTCGCAACTAGTCCAGGGTAGACGACGTATCTCCGTTCTGGTGTCCACCGCCAACCTAGAGGTTACCACCAACGGTGCCAGATGCACGATGTTCTACGGCCCTAAAGTTCTGCGAGGCACCAACATCCTGTCAACATTACCCCACAGCATTACGATATCATCATACTCATATCTTGGCTCCTCCGTACTTCCCATTCCGGCGGGTTGTGACAAAGTAAAATGAGGGCAAAGACAACTTCCAAGAAATGGAACGTCCTTCCTAATATCAATCAACTGCTCAAATCCACAAATATGTTGTCCATCAAAACTATATATACTGGCGTTCATATATAACCCATAAGATTACTCTGAGAATAACTTCAGAAACTTAACGTCAATACATAATAGCATTTACTTCAGAGGAACCATCGCCGTGTTTCCGACCTCAAGGGATCGAACAAGGTGTTCAGCTGGCACTCTTTTTGTTTAAGTAACTCAAGGGTAATGTACTACCCACTGCGCAGGGTACCGCTGTTCCTGCTGACGTCATCAGTGTCTTTCCCACTAACTTGACCTGGCACATCTGAAGAGAGAGAGGTTGTTCGCTTTCTCAGATAATCGTATATACTTTCACTTTTCTTTTTCCGTTTCATAATCCTCTATGTATTTCAATTAAGGCTCGGCCTTGATGTGAAAACTTTTGTCCATGACTGGAGACTTCAACGTAAAAACATACATACACCGTTCATAGTTACTGTGCCACTGCTATCTTATTAGTGGGTATGCACACGGATATATATATGTGGCCTTACGTATTAATAGATTCGAAGGTAAGCGAATCATAAATGATTATTCGGGGGAGAAATCCTGAGCTCTTCATCTGGGAAACGTGCAACACATATCATGTCATTCACTCTACCAAGGACGACGAAAGTCAGCACAACACCCCTCGTCGTATTCACAAACACACACGTGAGACTCCAAAACAGGTACTAGCTCAGGCAGCCCCAGCAGCGAGCTCCTCCGCCCCTTTCCACTTTCTATTGCTGACATTTTGTCTTTGATGCGCGGTCTGTCTGTTACTTAGTGTGAGGGATATCAGTGTAGTTGCGTAAGTGTATAACCACAGCGGAATATGAAGCGGGATGGCTAGAATCTTAAGCAGTGACCACAAGGTCAACCCAGTGGCATGTTAAGGACACAGAGATTCTATTTTCTCCGCACACGACGTATGGGACTTTGTTGGAAGGTGAGTAAAATACGCTACAATACTTAAAATGACAGGGCTTAGAAGTGGCCATGAACCGGTGCTCCAAAGGGAATGCCAGTCCAATAAAACACGGTCTGTAAGCCTTTCTCTTGTACAAAGGAATTCAAACAGCAACAGACCAGTGGATCCCTTCTACCACTTGACTCTTCATTCAAAATCTGTTCAACAGGTATTCATCAAATCCAATCAAAAGACTATGCTGTTAAAACTTGGTGTGTAACCTGTTAAACCTAGCTCAACCTTTAAGCCTATTAACAATATATATATATATATATATATATATATATATATATATATATATATATATATATATATATATATATACACACACACGAACAAAGTGCATATGAACGGGCAGGGGGAGGGGGGTGTCATGTGTAGCGGGGTGGCGGCGAGAATGGATGAAGGTAGCATGTATGATTATGTACATATGCATATATGTATATGTCTGTGTATGTATATGTATGCATACGTTGAAATGTATAGGTATGCATATGTGCGTGTGTGGGCGTTTATGTATATACATGTGTATGTGGATGGGTTGGGCCATTCTTTCGTCTGTTTCCTTGCGCTACCTCACTAACGCGGGAGACAGCGTCAAAGTATAATGAATATAATATAAGGGAAGTGTTTTAGATATCTGGGAGTGGATTTGGCAGTGGATGGAACCATGGAAGCGGAAGTGAATCATAGGGTGGGGGAGGGGGCGAAAGTTCTGGGAGCCTTGAAGAATGTGTGGAAGTCGAGAACGTTATCTTGGAAAGCAAAAATGGGTATGTTTCAAGAATAGTGGTTCCAACAATGTTATATGGTTGCGAGGCGTGGGCTATAGATAGAGTTGTGCGGAGGATGGTGGATGTGCTGGAAATGAGATGTTTGGGGACAATATGTGGTGTGAGGTGGTTTGATCAGGTAATGAAAGGGTAAGAGAGATGTGTGGAAATAAAAAGAGTGTGGTTGAGAGAGCAGGAGAGGGTGTTTTGAAATGGTTTGGTCACATGGAGAGAATGAGTGAGGAAAGATTGAGAAAGAGGATATATGTGTCAGAGGTGGAGGAAACGAGGAGAAGTGGGAAACCAAATTGGAGGTGGAAAAATGGAGTGAAAAAGATTTTGAGTGATCGGGGCCTGAACATGCAGGAGGGTGAAAGGCGTGCAAGGAATAGAGTGAATTGGAACGATGTGGTATACCGGGGTCGACGTGCTGTCAATGGATTGAACCAGGGTGTGTGAAGCGTCTGGGGTAAACCATGGAAAGTTTTGTGGGGCCTGGATGTGAAAAGGGAGCTGTGGTTTCGGTGCATTATACATGACAGCTAGAGACTGAGTGTGAACGAATGTGGCCTTTGTTGTCTTTTCCTAGCGCTACCTCGTGCACATGCGGGGGAGGGGGTTGTTATTTCATGTGTGGCGGGGTGGCGATGGGAATGAATAAAGGCAGACAGTATGAATTATGTACATGTGTATATATGTATATGTCTGTGTGTGTATATATATATGTATACGTTGAGATGTATAGGTATGTATATGTGCGTGTGTGGACGTGTGTGTAAATACATGCGTTTGTGGGTGAGTTGGGCCATTCTTTCGTCTGTTTCCTTGCGCTACCTTGCTAACGCGGGAGACAGCGACAAAGTATAATAAATAAATAAATAAATATATATATATATATATATATATATATATATATATATATATATATATATATATATATATATATATATATATATATATATATATATGCACACACACAATTCTACCCTTATGACAGTATTATGCATATAATCCCGACAAGAGAAACCACTTCCTCCAAAACATAGGTGACGAGACGTCTGATGTTGTCAAGACAAATCCTTACTTACTAACGTAACAACTTGAGAGTATGAGAGACAAGAGGAAGCACTCAGCACGAGAGTCGGGAGACAAGTTATACGTGTCTAAATTACAACTTTCTCCTTTATCGGTATGAGTAAAAAAATTACCATTATTATCATTTACCAACTGCCTTTCATTATCTTCGTATGCTACAAGTTATCATCATTATCAAACTGACTTCCATTAGCATTGTATCAGTAGTAACGTAAGCCAGAACGTTACCAGCAGATACGACAGCTCTTTCTCTCACGACCATTATCAGTAACGTTATCAATATTATCAGCGCTATCATTACTACTACTACTACTACTACTACTACTACTACTACTACTACTACTACTACGACTACTACTACTACTACTACTACTACTACTACTAGCAGTTTCGCAGTGTTTTACCTGTGGCCAACAATTAATGCAAACATCAATGCAAATATCTTGAGATATGGCAATAAGCTCCGTGACGTATCGGTTAGCGTTCCTGACCATGACGCACTCACGGGCACGCCCAGGATCGAGCGCATAGGTTCGATTCCTGGTTACGCCCGTCGGCCGACAGTCAACCCAGCCGTTCATCCACCCCTAGAGGTTGGTCGATGAATTAGGTGCATGGCTTAGGCTTGAGTGGAGAGAGAGAGAGAGAGAGAGAGAGAGAGAGAGAGAGAGAGAGAGAGAGAGAGAGAGAGAGAGAGAGAGAGAGCGTTAATGGGATGGCCTCGACTGGGTTTCACTTTGCCTGTACCGTTTCAGCTAAATGAAAAAAGTTGACCTATTCTTCCAGCATGTGTGGAACTCTTCAACTACGACCACCAGATGTTAGCAGATCAACACGGAATATATATATATATATATATATATATATATATATATATATATATATATATATATATATATATGTGTGTGTGTGTGTGTGTGTGTGTGTGTGTGTGTGTGTGTGTGTCGGAGGTGGAGGGACCGAGGAGAAGTGGGAGACCAAATTGGAGGTGGAAAGATGGAGTGAAAAAGATTTTGTGTGATCGGGGCCTGAACATGCAGGAGGGGGAAAGGAGGGCAAGGAATAGAGTGAATTGGATCGATGTGGTATACCGGGGTTGACGTGCTGTCAGTGGATTGAATCAGGGCATGTGAAGCGTCTGGGGTAAACCATGGAAAGTTGTGTGGGGCCTGGATGTGGAAAGGGAGCTGTGGTTTCGGGCATTATTGCGTGACAGCTGGAGACTGAGTGTGAACGAATGGGGCCTTTGTTGTCTTTTCCTATTGCTACCTCGCACACATGAGGGGGGAGGGGGAAGGTATTCCATGTGTGGCGAGGTGGCGATGGGAGAGAATGGGGGCAGACAGTGTGAATTGTGTGCATGGGTATATATGTATGTGTCTGTGTATGTATATATATGTGTACATTGAGATGTATAGGTATGTATATTTGCGTGTGTGGACGTGTGTGTGTATACATTGTGTATGGGGGTGGGTTGGGCCATTTCTTTCGTCTGTTTCCTTGCGCTACCTCGCAAACGCGGGAGACAGCGACAAAGCAAAATAAATGAATAAAAAAAATATGTATATTGTTACGAACACGTGGGTGTGTGCCCACCTGTTCGTCTCTATGTCTGTGTGTATCTCTGTGTATAGAGTAAGTGCTATTTCATGTTAGGGCGAGGGCCAAGGCCTTCCCCCGCTATCGGCTCGGATTTCGCTTCCCTAACCAAACCATTAATTCTGAGGCCTTCTTCATACCTTCGAGAGGGAAACCAGATGGCCACGCCGGGCCATCAATCCAGTCCCCCTCGACGCTAGGACCTTCCATCCGGGGCACTAGGTCAAACTGGGGTCAACCTACGGCCCCCATACAGTGTCGTCGCTGTCAGGACAAGAGAAGGTGGGGCCTCTAGGCAGATGTGAGACGAACCTAACTTCCTTTCAGCCAGTAAGCTGTTTCACGGATGACACCTTCTCCAATCACCGACGTACCTATGGCCCTCCAGCCAAGTAGGAGTGGCAATTGGAGCCACCCTCCTCCAATCACCACCGGGCCTTAGGCCCATGACCAATCAAGGGTGGCATCATAGGGTAACAAGGCGGACGGAGGTCCCCTGTCTGTAATAAAAACCTCTGACTCCCCACTGAGCCTCGATTCCTTCAGCAGTCCCGAGCCCCAGCAAAGGTAATGTGAGCTTTCCCTGTCTCGAACCCTGTAGCCACCGCTGCCCCAGTTTGTAAGATGTTTACTGTGTCACGTTAGGTTTAGCTAAGTGTAACGATGTTGTTTACTGTGTCACGTTAGGTTTAGCTAAGTGTAACGATGATGTTTACTGTGTCACGTTAGGTTTAGCTAAGTGTAACGATGTTGTTTACTGTGTCACGTTAGGTTTAGCTAAGTGTAACGATGTTGTTTACTGTGTCACGTCAGGTTTAGCTAAGTGTAACGATGTTGTTTACTGTGTCACGTCAGGTTTAGCTAAGTGTAACGATGTTGTTTACTGTGTCACATCAGGTCTATCTAAGTGTAATGTTATCGAACAAATTGTCATAGAGGAAAGAGATCTCCTGGCTTGAAATCTTATCTGGAATGTTAACTCATGTTCAATGTTAGTTCATGTTCAGAATTAAATGTTTCATGCCTGATTTATGTGTTTATCTTTGTACACCTGCATTCTTTCATTATAAGTAGATTTACTGTAATGCTGGTTTTTAATTCAATCCCATCTTTTCTGATCGTGTTATCCCATTGTGAAACGTAACAAACCTAGCGTCTTTGCGAAGACGAGGACCAGTAGATTACATGTAACAAATATATGTTACTGGCGACCTTGCTCGAATAAGTATATCGAGTTCGTAACAATATATATATATATATATATATATATATATATATATATATATATATATATATATATATATATATATATATATATATATATATTTTGACGAGGATGTATCCGTCATTTATAATGTCTTTACTCCAAGGCCGCATATAAATCATATAGCATTTACAATTCATTTATCTTCCGGGTATCAGACCACACAATCATCTACCACAGACGTGGAGTTTGGTTATGTGATTATCTGTCGTTTTCAACTCAACTCTTAGACCTCATCACACGGCAGCATTCTCCTGCCAACTCAGAGCTGGAGTGGACATCACTGTAAGAATTCAAATGATCAAACCTAATGATAACATCAGCTACCTATTGTCCAATGGAAGAACAAAAAATGTGAACCATATATTCCATCAAACACAGGCAAACATACAGACTGACAAAATTAATCAAAACTCGACCTTTTTATTAACTTCAGGATAACTTGTAATCTTGTAGAGTTTACGATGCACGTCTTAGAGGCTCCGTAAACTTTACGATACACGCCTAAGAGGCTCCGTAAACTTTACGATACACGCCTAAGAGGCTCCGTAAACTTTACGATACACGCCTAAGAGGCTCCGTAAACTTTACGATACACGCCTAAGAGGCTCCGTAAACTTTACGATACACGCCTAAGAGGCTCCGTAAACTTTACGATACACGCCTACGAGGCTTCGTAAACCTTACAATACACGCCCACGAGGCTCCGAAAGCTTTACGATACACACCTACTATGCTTCGTAAACTTTACGATACACTTCTAGGCTTCGTAAACTTTACGATACACACCTACGAGGCTTCGTAAACCTTACGATACTCACCTACGAGGTTTCGTAAACTTTACAACAAACACCTACGAGGCTTCGGAAACTTTACGATACACACCTTTATTATCAAATGACTTTCAAAATAATCAAACCTTTTTGTATTTAAGCTTCGTTCATACAAATACTTGGCCGACATTCAAGTTAACTAACCACTCAACTCAGAGAAGTCTCGCTACTCTTCGCCCACACTTTGCCGAGTCTAAACCCCAAGGGACACACACAGTCATAGCCTCATGCTTTACAAGCCAAATTACTAGTCGCTTTACACGTTATCCACAACCAAACCCCAAGGTCAGTAGCTGCACCACAATGACGTACACCAGTTCAGTACATGCAACACAGCCATACCTGAGTTCTGTACACGTAACACATCAATAACACACCACCCACCCACCCCATCCCAGGTGTTTCTCTGTCACACACACTGCCACAAACTCGCTGCTGGAGACAACATACTGTCGTATTACCAACCCTGTAGAGAGACCACTGGCCAGCAGCACCGGGTCTGTACCGGCACCATACACACTCTAACACATCACCAGTTGTGGAAACGAAACACACACACACTCTCTCACCCCGTAATTCTATCCCACGACACACATCGCCAGTGTCTTGGTACAAACGCAGCACACTCCCGCTTCCGTACATGTAGCACGCACACACACACACACACACACACACACACACACACACACACACCTCAGTTCAGCGCAGGAAATGCACTCTAACGCAGCCTGAGATCTGCAGCTGTCTCCAGAAGTGGGACATGCCAGCTTAGGTAACACCAGGTTCAAAGCAACGTCCAAACTACCAGAAGCAAAGGTCTCTGGAGGGGGGGTCACCGAAAGGTCAATAGTCCGTCAGGTCGCGGTACGTTAATCAAATATCAGGATGATAATGGGGCTAAATGGCCACTCCAGGTCAGAGTGCAACGCGCCCGGCTGAAGCATATAGGCCAGGCCACCTGGACGACACAAGCACAATTATGTTGCCACATCATCCTGCTGACCTTCGCCTTTGTGTGTGGCTACAGCCATGCAGCCGTGTCCGCGACAGCACAGGTGTTCGACCCGTGTGGAGAGGCGATGCTTCAACTGCTGCCTTTGTCATGAGGGAGAGCTCAAACGTGTGTCTGCCCATCGAAGTGACACAGGCGATCACTCGGTGTTATTTACCCCTCAGCCATCATGCTCAGCAGCACTCAAACAGCGTTGCCCATCTCACCATCACTGTCATCACTGATGTTCACTATCACTTACCGTCATGTTCATATTACCGACTCATGACCTCGTTATCACCTGGTTCTCTGCCAATCCCTCATGCTCACTATCACTTACCGTCATGTTCATATTACCGACTCATGACCTCGTTATCACCTGGTTCTCTGCCAATCCCTCATGCTCACTATCACTTACCGTCATGTTCACAACTACTCATCATCGTAATAACACATCCATTATCCTTGTGCCCAATTTCACGACCACTGACACATGGCCGAGAAAGGGAGGAAGAAAATGGTGAAAGTGATCAGAAGAAATGGATCAAATCACAGATCCATCTTGAGCAAAGTAATGTAGCTCCTGGCTCGGTATTAGTAGCGGCCAAAAACATACATTTTGGAGCTGCTTGACCTCCAACCCATTAGAATATTTTCAAAAAAAGTAAATAAAAGAAATTAAGGTTAATATGCGTCTGGGCGATAGAAACAATAAAAAAAAAGAAATGTCCATCGGCCCCAAAAGTGAAAGAATGGTGGGTAAACCTCGATGTAGTTGAACATAAACATCACTTCTGTTTCAGTGGAGGAAACAGAATCACGATAATCCCAAAAGTGTCACATACAAGAAAAACAACTTGTTGATTAGATTTGTAAAGTGTCGTAACACAACAGGACATAGATCTAGCATTGTTCTTCGTGAGAGCTGCTTGTTCAGTCAACAACAACCTTGGGGTCCCATCGCTCCGTCTTATTCACCCCCACCCTAGTCCTGGAGCGTGGGAGAGTCATCGCGTCTCTGGTTACAAGTGAAGCATCGCAACGCATTATGTTCGAACATTAATCCTTTCGCAAGCACGGATATGTTTGTAAACACACACACACACACTCGGAAACAACACATAACTGAGGGTAAGCAAGGGTGATGTGAAAAGTTAAATAACCTGCCTGTTATATTATTATTCACCGGCGAGAAGGAGCAGTGGTGTAAAGATGAGAAGACCACAGGGAAAACGCGAAGCGACAAGTGAACCAGTATTGTATCAGACGGACAGAAGATAAACGAAGGGGGTTCCAGGCAAGTTACGGAGACAAAACCACCAACAAGGAAACATCCAAAGAACACAAACACACCAGCACAATGAGATACACACAAAGAACACAAACACACCAGCACAACGAGATATACACAAAGAACACAAACACACCAGCACAATGAGATATACACAAAGAACACAAACACACCAGCACAATGAGATATACACAAAGAACACAAACACACCAGCACAATGAGATACACACAAAGAACACAAACACACCAGCACAATGAGATACACACAAAGAACACAAACACACCAGCACAATGACATATACACAAAGAACACAAACACACCAGCACAATGACATATACACAAAGAACACAAACACACCAGCACAATGACATATACACAAAGAACACAAACACACCAGCACAATGAGATATACACAAAGAACACAAACACACCAGCACAATGAGATATACACAAAGAACACAAACACACCAGCACAATGAGATACACACAAAGAACACAAACACACCAGCACAATGAGATATACACAAAGAACACAAACACACCAGCACAATGAGATATACACAAAGAACACAAACACACCAGCACAATGAGATACACACAAAGAACACAAACACACCAGCACAATGACATATACACAAAGAACACAAACACACCAGCACAATGAGATATACACAAAGAACACAAACACACCAGCACAATGAGATACACACAAAGAACACAAACACACCAGCACAATGAGATATACACAAAGAACACAAACACACCAGCACAATGACATATACACAAAGAACACAAACACACCAGCTCAATGAGATACACACAAAGAACACAAACACACCAGCTCAATGAGATACACACAAAGAACACAAACACACCAGCACAATGACATATACACAAAGAACACAAACACACCAGCTCAATGAGATACACACAAAGAACACAAACACACCAGCTCAATGAGATACACACAAAGAACACGAACACACCAGCACAATGAGATATACACAAAGAACACAAACACACCAGCACAATGAGATATACACAAAGAACACAAACACACCAGCACAATGAGATATACACAAAGAACACAAACACACCAGCACAATGACATATACACAAAGAACACAAACACACCAGCACAATGAGATATACACAAAGAACACAAACACACCAGCACAATGAGATATACACAAAGAACACAAACACACCAGCTCAATGAGATACACACAAAGAACACAAACACACCAGCACAATGAGATATACACAAAGAACACAAACACACCAGCACAATGAGATATACACAAAGAACACAAACACACCAGCACAATAACATATACACAAAGAACACAAACACACCAGCTCAATGAGATACACACAAAGAACACAAACACACCAGCACAATGACATATACACAAAGAACACAAACACACCAGCACAATGAGATATACACAAAGAACACAAACACACCAGCACAAAATACACAAAGAACACAAACACACCAGCACAATGACATATACACAAAGAACACAAACACACCAGCACAATGGCATATACACAATGAGTGTATTATATATAAACAAAAAGCTAAGGTACTGACAGTAATATTAGGGACACTGGCAACAGGAAATATTCAAGAACCGCAAGGAAACCTATGTACCTAGTAGAGGTGACGCCATCAAGGAAGCATAACACGAGACGCAGTGATGGTCCTCCAGATCCTTGTCCTAGGTCGTACCAACAGACCGTAAACAAAACCGGCTGATTGGTCCCGCTGGTTCCTCACTGGAAACACGTCGACTCATGTACAAGTGCAGATTCTCGATACAATTCTCCGTCCAAATTCAACGAGCTTGATACCGTAAGTCTGACGACAAGAGATGAAATGCAGGCAAGTGACACTAAGGAAAGCATGGACCATAATCCCACTGAGAAACCTAAAGTCCACTGGAACTCACTGGAAAGTGTGGGAAGAGGTGGAGTCCTATGTATGGTGCGCTGCGGTACACCACGGGGGTAAGAGACAACCAAATGGCGAAGATGGAAGGTAACCAAACTGAGTGTACATCTACGACTATGTACGTGGCAACCCCTTCCTTTGTTAATGGGGGTCAAGTTACCTCATAACTACTACGACCTAATTCAATCCCACAAGCACGACAGTTAGTCGTCATAATCACAAGGTCACGTCCCTGTGCGCCAGGGGATGAGATGAAACAAGAGAAGCGATGGTGGGTGTTCTTTGAGACCCTGGAGGTACAGACCCTGGCCTCTTCACGTAGTGCTGTACTGTAGTGACAACAGTGCGATGGTGGGTAGGGATAGTACAGGAGGTACAGACCCTGGCCTCTTCACGTAGTGCTGTAGTGACAACAGTGTACAGTAACGTGAACAGTACAGCCGAGAATATCCCACCACGCGCCCCTTAACACCTGCTGCCCTGGGTCTGTAATGACGACCTGCGGCCATGACACACGCTCGCCATCCCTCTCATCCCCCTCCCATACCTCACGGTCGCCGTGACACAGTTAAACCGGGAGACCTCAATAACGCGCCGTCCCACGCGGTAAAACATACGCGTTCTTGTTGCTGCCGGGAACGCGGGAGTGGGTCATGACACGGGCCAGAGACCACGACAGTCACGGCTGTCGGGGGAAGTTCACTCCAGGCGTCGAGGATGTTGTCCTGCCCAAGAGGGGCTTAACCGGACTGATAATACCGTCCGTGGACATGGACCAGAAGAATGATGATACCGTCCGTGGACATGGACCAGAAGAATGATGATACCGTCCGTGGACATGGGCCAGAAGAATGACGATACCGTCCGTGGACATGGACCAGACTGATGATACCGTCCGTGGACATGGACCAGACTGATGATACCGTCCGTGGACATGGACCAGAAGAATGATGATACCGTCCGTGGACATGGACCAGACTGATGATACCGTCCGTGGACATGGGCCAGAAGAATGATAATACCGTCCGTGGACATGGACCAGAAGAATGATGATACCGTCCGTGGACATGGGCCAGAAGAATGACGATACCGTCCGTGGACATGGACCAGACTGATGATACCGTCCGTGGACATGGACCAGAAGAATGATGATACCGTCCGTGGACATGGACCAGACTGATGATACCGTCCGTGGACATGGGCCAGAAGAATGATGATACCGTCCGTGGACATGGGCCAAAAGTGACGATACCGTCCGTGGACATGGACCAGAAGAATGATGATACCGTCCGTGGACATGGGCCAGAAGTGACGATACCGTCCGTGGACATGGGCCAGAAGAATGATGATACCGTCCGTGGACATGGACCAGAAGTGATGATACCGTCCGTGGACATGGACCAGAAGTGATGATACCGTCCGTGGACATGGACCAGAAGAATGACGATACCGTCCGTGGACATGGACCAGAAGTGACGATACCGTCCGTGGACATGGACCAGAAGAATGATGATACCGTCCGTGGACATGGACCAGAAGTGATGATACCGTCCGTGGACATGGACCAGAAGAGTGATGATACCGTCCGTGGACTTGGTCAGTTTACTAGGCTTCGTAACATGCAGCGAGACACGACAACTCTGTTGCTCTTTTCAAGCCATAAGACTATCTGGGAGTGACTCAGTTATAAACTGATAACGGTTCACGTCCTCATGACCTCATACAACCAGTGCGCCTCCTCATGACCTGATGCTGATCCACATTATGATTCATCTCGTGATCTCATACAATTTCGTCTCCTCATAACCACTTACCGACCCCTTTTTTCACTAGCCCACCCACGCTCATGTCTGTGTCTTCACTAGTCCACCCACACCCATGTCTGTGTCTTCACTAGTCCACCCACACCCATGTCTGTGTCTTCACTAGTCCACCCACACCCATGTCTGTGTCTTCACTAGCCAACCAATGCTCATGTCTGTGTCTCCAATAGCAGCCCATGCCAATGTCTAGTGTATTTCATTCACCACCCACCCCCATGTCTGTATCCTCTATGGCCACCCACGCCCATGTCTTTGTCTTCATTAGTCCATCCACGCCCACAGCTGTGTCCTCAGTAACCCATCCACGCCAAAAGCTGTGTTACACTAGCCACCACGCCTATGTCTGTGTCTTCACTAGCCCACCAACGCCCATGTCTGTGTCTTCACTAGTCTACCCACACCCATGTATGTGTCTTCACTAGCCCATCCACTCCCATGTCTGTGTCTTCATTAGCCTAACCACGCCCATATCTGTGTCTCCACTAACCACCCACGCCCATGTCTGTGTCTCCACTAGCCAACCAATGCTCATGTCTGTGTCTCCAACAGCAGCCCATGCCAATGTCTAGTGTATTTCATTCACCACCCACCCCCATGTCTGTATCCTCTATGGCCACCCACGCCCATGTCTTTGTCTTCATTAGTCCATCCACGCCCACAGCTGTGTCCTCAGTAACCCATCCACGCCAAAAGCTGTGTTACACTAGCCACCACGCCCATGTCTGTGTCTTCACTAGCCCATCCACGCCCATGTCTGTGTCTTCACTAGCCCACCAACGCCCATGTCTGTGTCTTCACTAGTCTACCCACACCCATGTATGTGTCTTCACTAGCCCATCCACTCCCATGTCTGTGTCTTCATTAGCCTAACCACGCCCATATCTGTGTCTTCACCACTAGCCCATCCACTCCCATGTCTGTGTCTTCATTAGCCTAACCACGCCCATATCTGTGTCTTCACTAGCCCACCTACGCCCATGTCTGTGTCTTCACTAGTCCACCCACACCCATGTCTGTGTCTTCACTAGCCCATCCACTCCCATGTCTGTGTCTTCATTAGCCTAACCACGCCCATGTCTGTGTCTTCACTAGCCCGCCCATGCCTGTGTCTTCACTAGTCACCCAGCCCATGTCTATGTCTTCATTAGCCCATCCACGCCCAAAGCTGTGTCAGACTAGCCACCACGCCCATGTCTGTCCTTCAACATGACCACCTCAGCAGGGAGGGAAAAGCCCCAGGTGAAATTGCTGTTCATTGTGTCCTCCTGCGCCGGGCAAGCTGGCGGTGGTCTCCTGTGAAGGCCAACTTGTTTGTCCCAGCTAAATTGAAGAAAAAAAAAAAAAAAATATCGACTGAAATGATGAAATCCTCATGCTGGGTCAGCCTCGAGAGGATGCCAAGGAGTAGGCTGGACGTGCCGGTTTTCGTATTTTTCCCGCGCGTTGTTGACGAGAATGGCTGGTGTTTACATGGAGTCTCCCGGTTCCGGCTGGATGTGATCGCTCCACCACAAACACACTCCTCTTCCGACCCTCTCATGGGACCTTGGATCCTCAACGCTCCCCACAGGGCCACCAGTCCTGTGCACATTCTCTGCCTGCCTGCCTGCCTGCCTCCGTCCACCCAGCCTCATACAAGTCGAAGCCATGATATGACACGACTCTCCTTCGTATTCATGAGCTACCAAGGGCAGTAATGTTTTTCCATCAGAACCATAGATTATCATGCTAGTTTGCCTTCAACCTTGAAACTCGTCTTACAGTTTTCCTTGTATCTTACATTCCTCATCCAGTACCTCACACCTGTGACTGTATCCTCACCCACTGCCTCACGCCTACGCCCATACCTTCACCTACCACCTCACACCTGTGACTGTATCCTCACCCACTACCTCACGCCTTCGCCCATACCTTCACCTACCACCTCACACCTGTGACTGTATCCTCACCCACTGCCTCACGCCTTCGCCCATACCTTCACCTACCACCTCACACCTGTGACTGTATCCTCACCCACTACCTCACGCCTTCGCCCATACCTTCACCTACCACCTCACACCTGTGACTGTATCCTCACCCACTACCTCACGCCTACGCCCATACCTTCACCTACCACCTCACACCTGTGACTGTATCCTCACCCACTACCTCATACCTACGCCCATACTTTCACCTACCACCTCACGCCTACCCTTGGGCCTTTAGGTGTTGTCCCCTAAAGCATGTTTCTTGGTTCCCAACCTCCCGGGGACTCATCGTTCAGCTGCTAACCCAGGCCCGCGTCTGTATCCGTGTCTTGCAATTCCAAGTGTAACGTGAGCCTAGTTCAATAACCTTGTTATAAGTCAGGTTCCGACCGTACGCCTTCCCTCCATTTCAGTTTCGCCTTATGTCTAGAAAACTCACTTTAACATAGTGAAAATTGCTCTCGGCTTGAATAGAGATGCTGTTTTTATATTACCTGTAGTGTCAAACATTACCCATCATGAGAAATATACATTCGTCCATATTACTTGCGTCAGTCATCACTTCAGAGACTCACACAAGGCACCATGTAGATGGCCTCTGTGGTGCCACCGTTTGGGAACCACTACCTCAGCCCAAAAGATATACGAGAACATTAAAAAAGGCCTGGTGTCTCAGCCCTATATTCATCATCATCATGCTGGTCTTTAAGTCCTCGTATCCCCTCAGGACTCGTATGTGAACTAACACAACACAGTGCTTATCATCGACAAGCCAGCCGGACGATAACCTGCCTGACTTTCGTGATGGCACCTAACAGGCCCTAGTGGTGAGGTCGGTGCTACCTAAGTACACTGTCGACAACACCAGTCTCCTCAGTCCTGACGCAGCAACGCCAATTCAGCAGCTGGTCCCACCCCAGCCACTGTGGTGGACTATATAGTATTCTCAGGAGAGTGAGGCACACTCTTCACCTCCCAGCTCATCCTGTAGACCTCTGTGACCTTAGGTCAACTCTGAACTCTCTCAGGCGAGTGTCTTGGAAACTGTTCCCTTCACAGGTCATACTTCTTGAGGCCTATTACAACGATTACGACACTAGGCTGACAATGGTTATCCTTACATGTTGGACATCACCGTGATCATCGTGTTGATAACCTTCGTAAACCTGCCTGTTTACTGACACCACAACTGGTGTCACAAGAGCCACAGGCCACACCACAGTAGACAGTGTGGGCCGAGCCTCTGGAGAGATGCTGGAACACCTGGTATCTGTTGTAGTAAAGCCTATGACCAGTTTACACCCACGAAACACCAATATATGAGGACACTGCACTAGGAGGCGTGATACTGTAACTGACACAATACGTCCAGCAAGTTACAGAAAACTATGACCCCGAGCAGCCCCGTCTCTGTTGTGTCACCAACTGACACACACCAGGACGCTATCCTGCAGTGACCTAACGTCTGTGAATTCAGGACCCGTGGTATCGAGACTTCAGTGACCATCTTAGTGAAGTAGCTGGGGATATGCCCATACTAACTCCAAGTATGGGACACGACCACGAACATATCCCATGAAACCTTCGCCGTGACCGTGCATCCTCTCAGTGGCTCACCTCGTGTTTGAATGAGCTCGATCTGTCAGGTGTATTACCGTCAGCGTTCGTCCAGTACTGGATCTGATGATGTACGTACTCTGACGTTCACCTCCTGTACGTCACTTCCAGCATCAGGCTATTCTAAACATTATACACGTATGCATGTGAATGCAGCAATCTCCATTTCTGCATGGACACATCTTGTGCCTCAACTTTAGTCAGGCTCTCCCGTGTCTCATCACGAAGGCTGTTACCAATACTCTCTCTCTCTCTCTCTCTCTCTCTCTCTCTCTCTCTCTCTCTCTCTCTCTCTCTCTCTCTCTCTCTCTCTCTCTCTCTCTCTCTTCTTCTCTTCTCTCTCTCTCTCTTCTCTCTCTCTCTCTCTCTCTCTCTCTCTCTCTCTCTCTCTCTCTCTCTCTCTCTCTCTCTCTCTCTCTCCTTTCCTAACACCACAACTGCCCACTGAGTCACTGGGCTTGCTGGGACCCGCCAATCAACCTTCTTAAAAGCCAATGTAGTTTACCCACTGGAGGCTCTACGACTGCCTCCACTTATACTTCTCTTATATGACCTTTACCAACTCTTATCATACAAGCACACCGTCTACGTAAGCTCAAACAAATATCAAACCCTTCAACTAATCTGTTAAAGAAGTGGGTAAAAGTCGAAGTCAGTAAATATGTTTATCACAGACGTAAGGATAAGTCAGTCTGAGCCACAGTGTCCTGTCGCATCATAACGAAACTCTTGCTTTCCAATGTCACATTTGCCAGCCCGCGTTTCTCTATTTCTTCCACGGGTTTTACCGGGGAAATGACGTTTTGATGTCTACAAGAAAGAGTCACAGAGCGGAAGAGCTCAAGAAGCGAGCAAGAAAGAAAAATCATGTTCTAATCCGGGTAAGATCATCTATACAACACTATTTCAACCGTATCTTAAAAGGAAAATATCCGAGTTTCCGTTGCATAGCAATCGCCGTTTCTCCTCGCATTACCTGTAGCGTTCGCAAAATCTTGGAGTCAGTCAGTCCGTCAACCAAGTCAGGAGGTTTCGGTCTTGGTCGAGACCAGAACAATAAAAGGCGCCACCCGATACCCGCCCACGTCTTCATATTGAGCACACCAGACACAGAGTAGTGAAGAGAATTTATGGAGTGAAGGATTATCACCCGTTTTCTAAAATGTTTCCTTGGAGGCTTTTTATGATCACTGTCGCCCTAAAACCAGCGTTATCGTGTATGACCCAAAGATTAGTGCAGCACTGGCCCTAAATTATTAGTGTGTAAGGCTCGGGTTTACTACCATACGTGACTGACCCACCACCAGATGTGGCCACGTTACCCGTTACCGCAGGTCCCCACTCCCGGTCGACCAGTTGTTACCTACTGTCCCACGTGTCACAAGGTCCCCACTCCCGGTCGACCAGCTGTTACCTACTGTCCCATGGTCACAAGGTCCCCACTCCCGGTCGACCAGTTGTTACCTACAGTCCTACGGGCACAAGGTCCCTACTCCCGGTCGACCAGTTGTTACCTACTGTCCCACGTGTCACAAGGTCCCCACTCCCGGTCGACCAGTTGTTACCTACTGTCCCACGTGTCACAAGGTCCCCACTCCCGGTCGACCAGTTGTTACCTACCATCCCACCGCCACGTTACCCACTTCCGGACGACCAGGTGTTACCTACTGTGCCACGGCCAAAAGTTACCCACTTCCGGACAGCCAGTCATCACTCACTACCAGAGAGCCACAAGTCATTCAAGGCTGCACAGCCAAAAGTTTCCCATTCGCATTTGCCTAAACCCACAAGGGCACATGGCCGACCTCCGGACGCGGACCTGACTCATACGGTGAGTCCCACCAGCATGGTTAAGCAAGCAGTCCAGCGCGTGCATCGAATCAGCAAAGGAGGAGCTTCAGAAACAACGGCCGCACCCAGTACCCTGAGGAGGAGGAGGAGGAGGAGGTCCGCACACCACCGCCCGACCAAGATCAAGACGTCGTATGCTCCACCCGATGCCTGCGTCATGCCCACACTAGCCGACCACACACCACATGCGTACTGCCATGACGCCATCAGCCTAGCCGACCACACACCACATGCGTACTGGCATGACGCCATCAGCCTAGCCGACCACACACCACATGCGTACTGCCCATGACGCCATCAGCCTAGCCGACCACACATCACATGCGCACTGCCATGACGCCATCAGCCTAGCCGACCACACATCACATGCGTACTGCCATGACGCCATCAGCCTAGCCGACCACACATCACATGCGTACTGCCATGACGCCATCAGCCTAGCCGACCACACACCACATGCGTACTGCCATGACGCCATCAGCCTAGCCGACCACACACCACATGCGTACTGCCATGACGCCATCAGCCTAGCCGACCACACATCACATGCGCACTGCCATGACGCCATCAGCCTAGCCGACCACACACCACATGCGTACTGCCATGACGCCATCAGCCTAGCCGACCACACATCACATGCGTACTGCCATGACGCCATCAGCCTAGCCGACCACACACCACATGCGCACTGCCCATGACGCCATCAGCCTAGCCGACCACACACCACATGCATACTGCCCATGACGCCATCAGCCTAGCCGACCACACACCACATGCGCACTGCCCATGACGCCATCAGCCTAGCCGACCACACACCACATGCGCACTGCCCATGACGCCATCAGCCAAGGATTTCAGGTAGATCCCCGCGGCAACGTCAACGTAAAACCCACAACACCTCTTGCATGCTGGTCTGAAGGTTATGAAGTAAGAGGGTATTACCCATGAGTGGCAATATAAGACACACACACACACGCACACACACACACACACACGTGGCAGGCGCTCACCAACCTTGACACTGCCTCTCTCTCTCTCTCCCTCTCATCCAGCCAAACCCTCCAGATCCCTCAACCACAACCTCCGTGGCTGACGAAGGCGATAATGCACCATCGCTGAGTTAACTCACGAAACACTACTAGAAGTTCTTCACCTGAACTATCTAGCTATGTATTTTTTTTAATATAGCTTCATTTTTTTCCCGTTTTTGAGCAGTGTCCCTTAATAATATGCCTTTACGTCTTCTCTTATAAAATGGTCAATCTGGAGTGTGCTGTATTCTTCTATTGTCACTGACATCATCTTTATTAAAACATAATTATACTTTTCCGTGTAAAGTTGCTTGTATGTTAGCAAAATAAACCTGGGAGCTAGAGCTAAATTGCAGGAACGTAGATTTCTCTCTCTCTCTCTCTCTCTCTCTCTCTCTCTCTCTCTCTCTCTCTCTCTCTCTCTCTCTCTCTCTCTCTCTCTCTCTCTCTCTCCCTCTCTCTTGCAAGCTGGCAAGCTACCGTGCCCACCCATCGTCTCGGAATCAATCCGGTTGTATCTGCTTTTGTCATTTGTCATCGGTCCTTGATTAATGCTTATATCGAAGAACAAAGGCACAGACATTATTTGTAGAAGGGAAGAGAGAGAGAGAGAGAGAGAGAGAGAGAGAGAGAGAGAGAGAGAGAGAGAGAGAGAGAGAGAGAGAGAGAGTGTGTGTATCCATATCTAAACTGTAAACTTCAAGTCAAATTAGAATAACGGTTTCGATGGCGAGTTTGCCACAGCGTCTATTTAGTATTTGAACTGTAATTCGTATTTGATTAGTATTCAATTCATATCGTATTTCATTAATAGCGGGGCTACGTGGCCGAGCACTGTACTAACCACAACAATGATCCCAAGACATAAGCCTGGGCTAATGTGTTCAACGGGTCGGGACTCACCGTAGTTGAAGGCGGTTGGGATCCCAATAATACACTTACACACACCTCTGCTCCATCACCAGCGCTTCTCTCCACCAGTGCAAAATACCCCGCCTGACTGGAACACTTGATACATTTTTTTCCAGCAATGAAATCAACTAGCTAACAACCTCTCAAGGAGTTACGTTTAAAAAAAAAAAAAAAAGCCACCATCCGTTTTCTATGTTACTGAGTGAAAGTTTGGTTGAATTGGGATTGATTTCCACCCAGGGAATAATGGCATCGTCAGTGATCATCTGTTTCATTCTTGTCCTTGACCTGATCACTGACCAAACTTCTGGTTATATCCGATCAAAATTATATCTTTTCTGTATGTTTTGTAGAGCAGCCTGCCTGCAGGAGCCCCTGGAATTATATATATATATATATATATATATATATATATATATATATATATATATATATATATATATATATATATATATATATATATATTGGAAAGGATCACAATTTTGCGCGTGATCAAGATGTTCCTATGAATCCACGAGGAAAATGATATACGATAAGTTCCCAAGTGCACTTTCGTATATTAATCACATCATCAGGGGAGACACAAGAGAGAAATATGTCAGTTGATATACATCGAAGAGACGAAGCTAGGACGCCATTTGGTAAACATGCGATTATTTACCAAGTGGCGTCCTAGCTTCGTCTCTTTGATGTACATCAACTGACTTATATGTCTCTCTTGTGTCTCCCCTGATGATGTGATCATCACACGAAAGTGCACTTGGGAACGTATCGTGTTTCATTTTCCCCGTGGACTCATAGGAATATATATATGTTATCATTACATGACAGCTAGAGACTGAGTGTGAACGAATGGGGCCTTTGTCGTCTTTTCCTAGCGCTACCCCGCACACATGAGGGTGGAGGTGTTGTTATTCCATGTGTGGCGGGGTGGCGACGGGAATGAATAAAGGCAGACAGTATGAATTATGTACATGGGTATATATGTATATGTCTGTGTGGGTATATATATGTATACACTGAGATGCATAGTTATGTATATTTGCGGGTGTGGACGTGTATGTATATACATGTGTATGTGGGTGGGTTGGGCCATTCTTTCGTCTGTTTCCTTGCGCTACCTCGCTAACGCGGGAGACAGCGACAAAGCAAATATATATATATATATATATATATATATATATATATATATATAGCCCTGGGGATGGGGGAAAAAGAATACTTCCTATGCATTCCTCACGTGTCGTAGAAGGCAACTAAAAAGGATTGGAGCGGGGGGCTGGAGACCCTCCCCTCCTTGTATTTGAACTCTAAAAGGGGAAACAGAAGAAGGAGTCACGCGGGGAGTGCTCATCTTCCTCGAAGGCTCAGAATGGAGTGTCTAAATGTGTGTGGATGTAACCAAGATGAGAAAAAAGGAGAGATAGGTAGTATGTTTGCTGTGTGTAGTTGTAACCAAGATGAGAAAAAAGGAGAGATAGGTTGTATGTATGAGGAAAGGAACCTGGATGTTTTGGCTCTAAGTGAAACGAAGCTCAAGGGTAAAGGGGAAGAGTGGTTTGGGAATGTCTTGGGAGTAAAGTCAGGGGTTAGTGAGAGGACAAGAGCAAGGGAAGGAGTAGCACTCACTACTCCTGAAACAGGAGTGGTGGGAGTACATGATAGTGTAAGAAAGTAAACTCTAGATTGATATGGGTAAAACTGAAAGTGGATGGAGAGAGATGGGTGAGTATTGGTGCATATGCACCTGGGCATGAGAAGAAAGATCATGAGAGGCAAGTGTTTTGGGAGCAGCTGAGTGTGTCAGTAGTTTTAATGCACGAGACCGGGTTATAGTGATGGGTGATTTGAATGCAAAGGTGAGTAATGTGGCAGTTGAGGAAATAATTGGTGTACATGGGGTGTTCAGTGTAGTAAATGGAAATGGTGAAGAGATTGTAGATTTATGTGCAGAAAAAGGACTGGTGATTGGGAATACCTAGTTTAAAAAAAGAGATATACATAAGTATATGTATGTAAGTAGGAGAGATGGCCAGAGAGCGTTATTAGATTACGTGTTAATTGACAGGCGCGTGAAAGAGAGACTTTTGGATGTTAATGTGCTGAGAGGTGCAACTGGAGGGATGTCTGATTATTATCTTTTGGAGGCGAAGATGAAGATCTGTAGAGGTTTTCAGAAAGGAAGAAAGAATGTTGCAATGAAGAGAGTGGTGAGAGAGCAGAAGAGGGTGTTTTGAAATGGTTTGGGCACATGGAGAGAATGATGAGGAAAGAGATTGGTTCTCAGTGAATGGTGGTTAGCGGCTGGGGTGTGTGATGTCTCCATGGTTGTTTAATTTGTTTATGGATGGGGTTGTTAGGGAGGTGAATGCAAGAGTTTTGGAAAGAGGGGCAAGTATGCAGTCTGTTGTGGATGAAAGAGCTTGGGAAGTGAGTCAGTTGTTGTTCGCTGATGATACAGCGTTGTGGCTGATTCGTGTGAGAAACTGCAGAAGCTGGTGACTGAGTTTGGTAAAGTGTGTGAAAGAAGAAAGCTGAGAGTAAATGTGAATAAGAGCAAGGTTATTAGATACAGTAGGGTTGAGGGACAAGTCAATTGGGAGGTAAGTTTGAATGAAGAAAGACTGGAGGATGCGAAAGTGTTTTAGATATCTCGGAGTGGATTTGGCAGCGGATGGAACCATGGAAGCGGAAGTGAATCATAGGGTGGGGGAGGGGGCGAAAATCTGGGAGCCTTGAAGAATGAGTGGAAGTCGGTACATTATCTCGGAAAGCAAAAAAATGGGTATGTTTGAAGGAATAGTGGTTCCAACATGTTGTTATAGTTGCGAGGCGTGGGCTATGGATAGAGTTGTGCGCAGGAGGTGGATGTGATGGAAATGAGATGTTTGAGGACAATGTGTGGTGTGAGTTGGTTTGATCGAGTAAGTAATGTAAGGGTAAGAGAGATGTGTGGAAATAAAAAGAGCGTGGTTGAGAGAGCAGAAGAGGGTGTTTTGAAATGGTTTGGGCACATGGAGAGAATGATGAGGAAAGAGATTGGTTCTCAGTGAATGGTGGTTAGCGGCTGGGGTGTGTGATGTCTCCATGGTTGTTTAATTTGTTTATGGATGGTTGTTAGGGAGGTGAATGCAAGAGTTTTGGAAAGAGGGGCAAGTATGAGTCTGTTGTGGATGAAAGAGCTTGGGAAGTGAGTCAGTTGTTGTTCGCTGATGATACAGCGTTGTGGCTGATTCGTGTGAGAAACTGCCAGAAGCTGGTGACTGAGTTTGGTAAAGTGTGTGAAAGAAGAAAGCTGAGGAGTAAATGTGAATAAGAGCACGGTTTTAGATACAGTAGGGTTGAGGGACAAGTCAATTGGGAGGTAAGTTTGAATGAAGAAAGACTGGAGGATGCGAAAGTGTTTTAGATATCTCGGAGTGGATTTGGCAGCGGATGGAACCATGGAAGCGGAAGTGAATCATAGGGTGGGGGAGGGGGCGAAAATCTGGGAGCCTTGAAGAATGAGTGGAAGTCGGTACATTATCTCGGAAAGCAAAAAGGTATGTTTGAAGGAATAGTGGTTCCAACATGTTGTTATAGTTGCGAGGCGTGGGCTATGGATAGAGTTGTGCGCAGGAGGTGGATGTGATGGAAATGAGATGTTTGAGGACAATGTGTGGTGTGAGTTGGTTTGATCGAGTAAGTAATGTAAGGGTAAGAGAGATGTGTGGAAATAAAAAGAGCGTGGTTGAGAGAGCAGAAGAGGGTGTTTTGAAATGGTTTGGGCACATGGAGAGAATGATGAGGAAAGAGATTGGTTCTCAGTGAATGGTGGTTAGCGGCTGGGGTGTGTGATGTCTCCATGGTTGTTTAATTTGTTTATGGATGGGTTGTTAGGGAGGTGAATGCAAGAGTTTTGGAAAGAGGGGCAAGTATGCAGTCTGTTGTGGATGAAAGAGCTTGGGAAGTGAGTCAGTTGTTGTTCGCTGATGATACAGCGTTGTGGCTGATTCGTGTGAGAAACTGCAAGAAGCTGGTGACTGAGTTTGGTAAAGTGTGTGAAAGAAGAAAGCTGAGGAGAGTAAATGTGAATAAGAGCACGGTTTTAGATACAGTAGGGTTGAGGGACAAGTCAATTGGGAGGTAAGTTTGAATGAAGAAAGACTGGAGGATGCGAAAGTGTTTTAGATATCTCGGAGTGGATTTGGCAGCGGATGGAACCATGGAAGCGGAAGTGAATCATAGGGTGGGGGAGGGGGCGAAAATCTGGGAGCCTTGAAGAATGAGTGGAAGTCGGTACATTATCTCGGAAAGCAAAAAAGTTTTTAGAATATCGCATTCCATGTACTGCATTTGAAGAATTAGACCCCAGAGCAGAAACCTGGTAGTGTGCTGGGTCAAAAACAGGAAGAAACCAATAAAATAATTGTAAATAATGACATCCTACACGCAGGTTACTATATAACCTTATCATTAATGTCATCTTATTACCTTGTTTGTTGTCATGTGTCTTCATTCCACCGCTTCCTGCTAGGATCATCAAGGTCGGGACTTCATGCAATGTTTCCCTTCACACCATCCTCACCTCTCCACCAACCCCCACTACGGTGTTTCCATCTCTGGCAGCTTAATCATTACCAAGTACTGGGTATGATCATTCATCATTAGTATCTAATAAATGCCACTTTCATGTATGAACATCTATTCGTACTTGGGTCTAGGTAGCGCCGATACCACGATCAATATACCAATGGTGTTAAAGGAGGAATGGCACAGACTCACAGGTCTGAACTCAGAGAACGCCTCTGTTTACCCACGTTTGGCTTCGAACTCACGAGTTGACACCGCTACGGAGAGGAAGGAGTTGACATAGCAGTCATTAACTTGTTATCTGATCGAAAACAAAGTTAACACCACATATAGCGCCACGTTAAGGATACTGGTAACGACCTCGACATGTCAAGCATAAACTTCGGGGGGAATGAAAGCTTGGAAGTAGCTCGACATGAACGCCTCTGAGCGGCGAGTCGATACCGCCTGGGTTCACACCTCATGGAAGAGAGAATGCTGAGTGTCCCACTTGGAATTGCACGCGACTGTACGTGGTTATACCGTGATATATATATATATATATATATATATATATATATATATATATATATATATATATATATATATATATATATATATATATATATATATATATATATATATATATATATATATGCATATATATATATATATATATATATATATATATATATATATATATATATATATATATATATATATATATATATATATATATATATATATATATATATATGACAAAACTCCACGGAGATACTAGGAATCTCACTTCACTACAAAGGTGTGGAAAACATTTGTACCAAGTCATGCACGTTTGAACTTTCCCTCATACCGAAGTACTGTAGCTCACACGGTAACATGTGCCGCACCGCAGCTGCCTCACTCACCCTCCCTCCCCCTGCTTCATCGACCTACTGCAAATGCCACACAAGTTCCGTGTCTGCCGGAGGACGCTCACTACTCACGCTCTCTCTCTCTCTCTCTCTCTCTCTCTCTCTCTCTCTCTCTCTCTCTCTCTCCACCGTAAAGAGGTGCCTTCGCCCTTCTGCTCATACCTAGTCTTTACTGCAGCCTGAGTCAAGAGTTATTATCTCTAATGACAAAAGCTTCAGTCACGGACACAATGAGACACCCTAGTCGAGGCCAGGCCTTTGTGTGTGTGTGTGTGTGTGTGTGTGTGTGTGTGTGTGTGTGTGTGTGTGTGTGTGTGTGTGTGTGTGATAAAGAGAGAGAGAGAGAGAGAGAGAGAGAGAGAGAGAGAGAGAGAGAGAGAGAGAGAGAGAGAGGCGAATGTCCTACAACTCCTCTGCTTTCTCCTAGCTGCTCAGCCACATGTAAATAAGTAAGAGAGTGCGAATGGTAAATGAAACGTTCCATCCATAAACATCCTCTGGTGGTACACACGTCCATGGGATGATGCGTATTACCCTACACGAAATCTTAAGATGCCGGAAATGATACAGCAGACCAGGGAGGCTGCACGTCGCGGGTAACATGACTCAGTAGACGAACTGGCCCGGAGGGCCTCCTCTACCGCACCTCTGCTTACAGACGGTCCCCGTGAATTATACACACACACACACACACACACACACACACACACACACACACACACACACACACTTTGCTTTGTCGCTGTCTCCCGCGTTACCGAGGGAGCGCAAGGAAACAAACGAAAGAATGGCCCAAGCCACCCACATACATATGTATATACATACACGTCCACACACGCAAATATACATACCTGTACATCTCAACGTATACATATATATACACACACAGACATATACATATATACACATGTACATAATTCATACTGTCTGCCTTTATTCATTCCCAGCGCCACCTCGCCACACATGCAATAACAACCCCTTCCCCCTCAGGTGTGCGGGCTAGCGCTAGGAAGAGACAACAAAGGCCACACCATATATTCTCAATACCTTCCACAGAGCATCTCTATCAACTCTATCACATGCCTTCTTCAGATCCATAAATGCTACACAGAAATCCATTTGCTTTTATAAGCATTTCTCACATACATTCTTCAAAGCAAACACCTGATCCACACATCCTCTACCACTTCTGAAACCACACTGCTCTTCCCCAATCTGATGCTCTGTACATGCCTTCACCCTCTCAATCAATACCCTCCCATATAACTTTCCAGGAATACTCAACAAACTTATACCTCTGTAATTTGAGCACTCACTCTTATCCCCTTTGCCTTTGTACAATGGCACTATGCACGCATTCCGCCAATCCTCAGGTACCTCACCGTGAGTCATACATACATTAAATAACCGTACTAACCAGTCAACAATACAGCCATCCCATTTTTTAATAAATTCCACTGCAATACCATTCAAACCTGCTGCTTTGCCGGCTTTCATCTTTCATAAAGCTTTTACTACCTCTTCTCTGTTTACCAAATCATTTTCCCTAACCCTCTCGCTTTGCACACCACCTCGACCAAAGCACCCTATATCTGCCACTCTATCATCAAACACATTCAACAAACCTTCAAAATAATCACTCCATCTCCTTCTCACATCACCACTACTTGTTATCACCTCCCCATTTGCCCCCTTCACTGAAGTTCCTATTTGTTCCCTCGTCTTACTCACTTTATATACCTCCTTCCAAAACATCTTTTTCCTCTCCCTAAAATTCAATGATACTCTCTCACCCCAACTCTCATTGGTCCTCTTTTTCACCTCTTGCTCCTTTCTCTTGATCTCCTGCCTCTTTCTTTTATACATATCCCACTCAATTGCATAATTTCCCTGCAAAAATCATCCAAATGCCTCTCTCTTCTCTTTCACTAATAATCTTACTTCTTCATCCCACCACTCACTACCCTTTCTAATCTGTCCACCTCCCACGCTTCTCATGCCACAAGCATCTTTTGTGCAAGCCATCACTGCTTCCCGAAATACATCCCATTCCTCCCCCACTCCCCTTACCCTTACGTCCTTTGTTCTCACCTTTTTCCATTCTGTACTCAGTCTTTCCTGGTACTTCCTCACACAAGTCTCCTTCCCCAGCTCACTTACTCTCACCACTCTTTTCACCCCAACATTCTCTCTTCTTTTCTAAAAACCTCTACAAATCTTCACCTTCGCCTCCACAAGATAATGATCAGACATCCCGCTAGTTACACCTCTCAGCACATTAACATCCAAAAGTCTCTCTTTCACCCGCCTATCAATTAACACGTAATCCAATAACGCTCTCTGGCCATCTCTCCTACTTACATACGTATACTTATGTATATCTCTCTTTTTAAACCAGGTATTCACAATCACCAGTCTTTTTTCAGCACATAAATCTACAAGCTCTTCGCCATTTCCATTTACAACACTGGACACCCCATGTACACCAATTATTCCCTCAACTACCACATCACTCACCTTTGCATTCAAATCACCCATCACTATAACCCGGTCTCGTGCATCAAAATTACTAACACACTCACTCAGCTGCTCCCAAAACACTTGCCTCTCATGATCTTTCTTCCCATGCCCAGGTGCATATGCACCAATAATCACCCATCTCTCTCCATCCACTTTCACTTTTACCCATATCAATCTAGAGTTTACTTTCTTACACTCCATCACATACTCCAACCATTCCTGTTTCAGGAGTAGTGGTACTCCTTCCCTTGCTCTTGTCCTCTCACTAACCCCTTTACACCAATTCTTCCCTCAACTACCACATTAATCACCTTTGCATTCAAATCACCCACCACTATAACCCGGTCTCGTGCATCAAAACTACTAACACATTCACTCAGCTGCTCCCAAAACACTTGCCTCTCATGATCTTTCTTCCCATGCCCAGGTGCATATGCACCAATAATCACCCATCTCTCTCCATCCACTTTCACTTTTACCCATATCAATCTAGAGTTTACTTTCTTACACTCCATCACATACTCCAACCACTCTTGTTTCAGGAGTAGTGCTACTCCTTCCCTTGCTCTTGTCCTCTCACTAACCCCTGACTTTACTCCAAGACATTCCCAAACCACTCTTCCCCTTTACCCTTGAGCTTCGTTTCATTCAGAGCCAAAACATCCAGGTTCCTTTCCTCAAACATACTACCTACCTCTCCTTTTTTCTCATCTTGGTTACATCCACATACATTTAGACACCCCAATCTGAGCCTTCGAGGAGGATGAGCACTCCCCACGTGACTCCTTCTGTTTCCCCTTTTAGAAAGTTAAAATGCAATATATATACATATATATATATATATATATATATATATATATATATATATATATATATATATATATATATATATATATATATATATATATTGGAAAGGATCACAATTTTGCGCGTGATCAAGATATTCCTATGAGACCACGGGAAAAATGAAACACGATACGTTCCCAAGTGCAATTTCGTGTAATAATCATATCATCAGCGGAGATGCAAGAAAGAAATATAAGTCACTTGACACACAATGAAGGGACGTAGGTGGGACGCCATTTGATAAACAAAAACTACCCGAATGGATGTCGGGTGCGTTCAAGTCTGGCATCAAGCGTATCATAAACGTATTATGTGAACAAGATGAAGAACTGTTTACAAATTTTATCAGCAATACAGCTATCCAATTTGTATAGACCTTCACTAATATCAATGTTACAATTCTTTGTGTATTCAATAATAGAAGATTCAATGATATTTCTCGTGGTACAGGAGTTGGGCAGACTATAAGAACAGGACAAGAATCAAATGCCTTGTTTATCCATGTTAAAAATTATGATCATTGTTATTAACTCCTGTACCACGAGAACTATAATAGAATCTTCTATTATTAAATAGACAAAGAACAGTAACAATAATATTAGTGAAGGTCTATTCAAATTGGATGGCTTTATCGCTGATAAAATTTGCAAACAGTTTCCTTTCTTGTCCACATAATAAGTTTATGATACGCTTGATGCCAGACTAGAACGCACCCGCCCTCCATTCGGGTTCTTACTTGTTTACGAAATGGCGTCCCAACTAAGTCTCTTCGTTGTATATCAACTGACTGTTATATTTCTTTCTTGTTTATCCCCTGATGATGTGATTTTTACACGAAAGTGCACTTGGAAACTTATTGTATTTCATCTCGTGCACTCATATATATATATATATATATATATATATATATATATATATATATATATATATATATATATATATGAATGTAGGTTTGCGGCAGGGGTGTGTGATGTCTCCATGGCTGTTTAATTTGTTTATGGATGGGGTTGTTAGGGAGGTAAATGCAAGAGTTTTGGAAAGAGGGGCAAGTATGAAGTCTGTTGGGGATGAGAGAGCTTGGGAAGTGAGTCAGTTGTTGTTCGCTGATGACACAGCGCTGGTGGCTGATTCATGTGTGAAACTGCAGAAGCTGGTGACTGAGTTTGGTAAAGTGTGTGGAAGAAGAAAGTTAAGAGTAAATGTGAATAAGAGCAAGGTTATTAGGTACAGTAGGGTTGAGGGTCAAGTCAATTGGGAGGTGAGTTTGAATGGAGAAAAACTGGAGGAAGTGAAGTGTTTTAGATATCTGGGAGTGGATCTGGCAGCGGATGGAACCATGGAAGCGGAAGTGGATCATAGGGTGGGGGAGGGGGCGAAAATTCTGGGGGCCTTGAAGAATGTGTGGAAGTCGAGAACATTATCTCGGAAAGCAAAAATGGGTATGTTTGAAGGAATAGTGGTTCCAACAATGTTGTATGGTTGCGAGGCGTGGGCTATGGATACAGTTGTGCGCAGGAGGATGGATGTGCTGGAAATGAGATGTTTGAGGACAATGTGTGGTGTGAGTTGGTTTGATCGAGTGAGTAACGCAAGGGTAAGAGAGATGTGTGGAAATAAAAAGAGCGTGGTTGAGAGAGCAGAAGAGGGTGTTTTGAAGTGGTTTGGGCACATGGAGAGGATGAGTGAGGAAAGATTGACCAAGAGGATATATGTGTCGGAGGTGGAGGGAACAAGGAGAAGAGGGAGACCAAGTTGGAGGTGGAAGGATGGAGTGAAAAAGATTTTGTGTGATCGGGGCCTGAACATGCAGGAGGGTGAAAGGAGGGCAAGGAATAGAGTGAATTGGAGCGATGTGGTATACCGGGGCTGACGTGCTGTCAGTGGATTGAATCAAGGCATGTGAAGCGTCTGGGGTAAACCATGGAAAGCTGTGTAGGTATGTATATTTGCGTGTGTGGACGTATGTATATACATGTGTATGGGGGGGGGGGCCATTTCTTTCGTCTGTTTCCTTGCGCTACCTCGCAAACGCGGGAGAGCGACAAAGTATAAAAAAAAAATATATATATATATATATATATATATATATATATATATATATGTGTGTGTGTGTGTGTGTGTGTGTGTGTGTGCTTCTACCTGCTGGTAGACAGTCGCTGTCACACTAGTCAACGAGTACATGCTGGCAGAGAAACGCTGTCTCACAAACAGCAAGAGAATTCTGCTGAAGGCTCGCTGCCTTCAGCAGAATTCTCCACTCAGCGTCCGATAACAAGATCGCAGTTCTGGAGTCAGCGGGCGTGTGCTGCGCAAGAGATGCTCTCTTATATCAGCAAGGCGTGCGCTGGTAGAGGATCACTGCCTTGCATCTGACGGGCGTTCGCAGTTTTAAAGCGTCGTTGCTTTATATATGAGAGACGTGCAGGTAAAGGGGTCGTTGCATATCTGACGGCCATGCTCGGGTATAGGGAGTCGTTCCCTTATATCTGAGGGCCACTGACAGGTAAAGCTTTGGTCGCTGCCTTATATCTATAAGGCATGAGCAGGTAAAGGGTCTCTACCCTTGATCCGTTACAATAGCGGTCTCAATGTGCACCGCCGGTTACGTACGGGACGGTAGACGTTGGGAGTCGCTGGAAGTGACATATCACACGTACGCAGAGGCAAGGAAGGAATGGTAGGTAGCGGCTGTGATGTGCAGTCCTCGCCTGCACATCACAGCCGCTGGAAGACACAGGAGGTCTACTAGGGCTGGGATGTAAGCAACAACCAACATCATCATCATTATTCTTAGTGACAAAAAAAAAAAAGCAGTTTGAGTTACGAGGATTTGTGATACATTTCTCCGTCTTTCCAAAAGTCACCTACAAAAATTATGGATCAATATAAATATTTTAGTAAATGTTAGTGCTTATGGGCCTTATCATGGCGAGGCGATGCTCACACTAGGGGTAGAGAGGGGCACGTCTGAAGAGCATCTGGTGACGTCCACAGCTTGATGTCCCTTCAACCTGGGCCATCACCTCCTGCAGATGGTGGAGGAGGGAGGCGTGCATGACGTTACCATATGGAGGAGTGAGGCAGCGCCTGGAGGGTACCAGGTTGAACAAATCAGGGAGGTAGGGACAGAATAGGATAGACAGGGGGTAGTAATGAACAGGACAAAGACAGGGGGGCAAGATGTGATAAACTACTGTGTGGGGGATCGGGGAGTGAACAGGACGTAGAGAGAGGTATTATGAAACACTGAGATGGGGAATGGGGAGTGAAGGGCACAGAGTGGGATGAGTGAACAAAGCATAAAGGGAGGGAATGGAAAGCATGGAGGAACAGAGGGAACTGAGGACAGAGAGAGGGAGGTAGGGAGGGGCGAGCAGCATGAGGAGGGGGAGTGACTACAGCCAGCACAGAGGGTGAGGACACCAGGCTACAACGTGGTTTGAAAAGAGAAGCGGGGTTAGGGGGGGACCTGGAGCAGGAGCCGCAGTCGGTGGTGGAGGGAAGGTGGGGGCAAGGTAGCGCTGAACCAGCCGTTTCCAGTTAGAGAGCGAGGCGGGCGGGCAGGCGGGCGGCCAGGTGGGTGGGTGGCAGGGTGGATGGCGCATGTCGACCTGCTCTCTCTCGGTCAATAGCTGCAGTACGAGCGGCCGCTCCCTCTTCTCCAGCTGCCCTCCCCGACCTTGCTGCGACGACTGGCTCCTCCCAGGTCCTGCTCTCGCCCTCCCTCGACTTACTGCACCAAACTGGTGACGTCACATGGCACTCTCACCCTACACGGATGGCGTGACATGTTACACGGCACTCTCACCCTACACGGGAGCCGTGACATGTTACATGGTACTCTCACCCTACACGGGAGCCGTGACATGTTACATGGTACTCTCACCCTACACGGATGGCGTGACATGTTACACGGCACTCTCACCCTACACGGATGGCGTGACATGTTACACGGCACTCTCACCCTACACGGTACCAGTGACATGTTACATGGTACTCTCACCCTACACGGTACCAGTGACATGTTACATGGCACTCTCACCCTACACGGGTGGCGTGACATGTTACACGGCACTCTCACCCTACACGGGAGCCGTGACATGGTACATGGCACTCTCACCCTACACGGGAGCCGTGACATGTTACATGGTACTCTCACCCTACACGGGTGGCGTGACATGTTACACGGCACTCTCACCCTACACGGGTGGCGTGACATGTCGTGTAGGACCGTAACGACAGGTCTCCTGGGAGTGACCCATCACATGGGCAGCGACACACGTCGTCCACACCTCTGACGCTGCTCCTACAGTCTCGACTTCGTCCACGTCATCTGCCCGGGGCAGGTTAACTATCGGTCAGGCAGTTCTAATTCCCTCGTCTATCTATGGGGGTCGTAGTCGTCGTCAGCAAGGCATTAATCGCGAAGGACGACGCTGTAACCTGCAGGTGAACGACACCTGACGGCATCACAAGACACACCAGTGCGGCACACGGAGGCTCCAGGGCAACACCAAAATGGCTACCAATGCTGGGCTTAGCTCGTCTCGAGACAACTGCGCAGTTATTGCCCAAGGTATCCTAGGGAATAGACTGGTTTGCTGCGTGTTATCCCAGGGAACAGACAGCCTTACTGCGTTATATCCTCGAGAACCAACAGCCTTACTGCGTTATATCCTCGAGAACCAACAGCCTTATTACGTAATATCCTCGAGAACAGACAGCTTTACTGCGTAATATCCGCGAGAACAGACAGCCTTACTGCGCGTTATCCTCGAGAACAGCCGGCCTTACTGCGCGTTATCCTCGAGAACAGACAGCCTTACTGCGCGTTATCCTCGAGAACAGCCGGCCTTACTGCGCGTTATCCTCGAGAACAGACAGCCTTACTGCGCGTTACCCTCGAGAACAGCCGGCCTTACTGCGTGTTATCCTCGAGAACAGACAGCCTTACTGCGCGTTATCCTCGAGAACAGACAGCGTTACTGCGCGTTATCCTCGAGAACAGACAGCGTTACGGCGTGTTATCCTCGAGAACAGCCGGCCTTACTGCGCGTTATCCTCGAGAACAGACAGCCTTACTGCGCGTTATCCTCGAGAACAGCCGGCCTTACTGCGCGTTATCCTCGAGAACAGACAGCCTTACTGCGCGTTATCCTCGAGAACAGCCGGCCTTACTGCGCGTTATCCTCGAGAACAGACAGCCTTACTGCGCGTTATCCTCGAGAACAGACAGCCTTACTGCGTGTTATCCTCGAGAACAGACAGCCTTACTGCGCGTTATCCTCGAGAACAGCCGGCCTTACTGCGCGTTATCCTCGAGAACAGACAGCCTTACTGCGTGTTATCCTCGAGAACAGACAGCCTTACTGCGCGTTATCCTCGAGAACAGACAGCCTTACTGCGCGTTATCCTCGAGAACAGACATCGTTACTGCGCGTTATCCTCGAGAACAGACAGCCTTACTGCGCGTTATCCTCGAGAACAGACAGCCTTACGGCGTGTTATCCTCGAGAACAGACAGCCTTACAGCGTGTTATCCTCGAGAACAGACAGCCTTACTACGTGTTATCCTCGAGAACAGACAGCCTTACTGCGCGTTATCCTCGAGAACAGACAGCCTTACTGCGCGTTATCCTCGAGAACAGACAGCCTTACTGCGCGTTATCCTCGAGAACAGCCGGCCTTACTGCGCGTTATCCTCTAGAACAGCCGGCCTTACTGCGCGTTATCCTCGAGAACAGACATCGTTACTGCGCGTTATCCTCGGGCACGAGAGGGGCACGAGAGGGGAGGTCAACAGGACCACATGAAGCCATCGTCACCTGCCTCATAAGGTGGACAGGTTGCCAAAACCCGGTGGTGCCTGTCAAGCCAATGACTCGGCGCAGATTTAATGATCGAGAGGAACCAGTACTCTCCCTCACTCCCTCCCTCACATAACTCAACCCCTCCCTCTTTAACGTACGCGCCCCCCTTCCCATCCTCCCAGAAACAGACAGACAGACAGACACACACACACACACACACACACACAGACAAACAAACCAACAAACAAGAAGCACTCCTGCAAACAAAGAGAAAGGCCACCCCATACACAAAGACAGACACCCTCACACAAAGCAGGAGACCAGCGATTGTCTCACGCGCGGCCTCATTCACCATACCAACAGGAAATGGCCAAGACGCCTTTGTCGAAGTGTTTTATGTAACAGTCGATATCTGGCGTGCCCTGTGCGGCCAGACCTTGCCAGCTAGCGCACCTGCAGGGAACACCTATTACAGCGCTATAGCTTGTGTAGCGCAGCCTAACCTGCACACACCTGCAACGAACACCTGTGGATTCAATCAACACAACACGAGTGTCAGTGAAAAAGAAGCGAAAAAGAAGATTACTCAAGTCTGAGGGAGGGAGCTACTCACAGCAACACTCACCTGTCGTGAACGTATCTATATGAGCGACTCACCTGTGAGTCACTGACTCAGGACACTTAATTTGTGACAAGCTGACTGATGGCACTCACCTGTGTAAGACTGACTCGTGAGACTCACCTGTTGGAGAATGACTCATGACACTCACCTGTGACAGGCTGACTCACGACACTCACATGTGAGACTCATCCATGACTCAACAATGAAAGAGTGAAGAGGAAAGACACAAGTGAAAACGGGTGGAAGAGGAGGAAGGTTGGAGGAGTGTAAAGGGGATAACGAGGCAGTACTCACCTGTGAGGAACCCTTCTAATGAGGAAGTTGGAGTCGACGTAGACGGGAGCACTGATGAAGGCAGCCAGCCACGCCAAGAAGTACACGTAGAACTGCAGGAGAGACAGGCAGGAGGGGTTGTAAGGTATTAGCACAAACATGTCGATCGTGACAGAGATAAGAATAAAAAGAAATACATAATCAAATGTAACCCACATGGCGGGGTGAAGAAATCCACCAAAACTACAGAAAAAAGATATATCTAACTTTCTGAACAATGATTTTCCTATTATCTTTATCTTTTTTTTTATCTTAGCGTTATCAAGGTTTCTCCCGTTATCAGTGGCGCTACCCTATGTGCGCATGTGCTCACCGCTACCTAAGCAAGAGGACTGGGCTTGGGGTTTTGTCGCCCAGTGGTATGTTACCACAGTGGCCACTGGTTATGGCTGGCCGACGGTGCAGTAATCTGATATACCGTCTCCAAATGAAGCTAAAGTTTCAGTTCGTCACCAGAACTGGACTCGTCTGATCCCACTGTCCTCAGAGCATACTTCCCTGGTAAGTCAAAACGCTATCTGAGCCAGGAAGCCCTCGGCTTCTCTCTACTCCACGTCCACTGTGTTCACGGGGTTAGACCATGTCTGCTCCAGTGTGTTCACGGGGTAAGACCACGTCTTCTCCCGTGTGTTCACGGGGTAAGACCACGTCTGCTCCAGTGTGTTCACGGGGTAAGACCACGTCTGCTCCAGTGTGTTCACGGGGTCCACGTCCACTGTGTTCACGGGGTTAGACCATGTCTGCTCCAGTGTGTTCACGGGGTAAGACCACGTCTGCTCCAGTGTGTTCACGGGGTAAGACCACGTCTGCTCCAGTGTGTTCACGGGGTAAGACCACGTCTTCTCCAGTGTGTTCACGGGGTAAGACCACGTCTGCTCCAGTGTGTTCACGGGGTAAGACCACGTCTGCTCCAGTGTGTTCATGGGGTAAGACAGCACCTATGTTGTGTCTTGTGGTAGCTTCTGAAAGTCAGTTCCTGTCTACGACAAGACTTTGACATTAGCCAGAGCTTCCTTATATGTACTTACGACGAGGCTTCGCTAAAAGCCAGAACTTACTTATAAGTACTTACGACGAGACTTTACCATTAGTCAGAGCTTACTTATAAGTACTTACAAGACTCTGCCGTTTAGCCAGAGCTTATCTAAAGTACCTACGACGAGTTTGCCATTAACTACAGCTTACTTACAAGTATTTACGATGAGACTTCGTAAATGAAAAAAGGAAAAAAAAAGGGAGGGCTAACGCGTCGCGCTCAACGCAAGTAAAATCTAAGAGTTACGAAGAATGAGTCGTGTGAGCTACAATGTTGTTAAGTGCTGTGTGTAAGATGAAGATAGGTGCATGTTCGTGAATGCCAGCAGCCAAAGCGCCGGAGGGGCGAAACGAACAGACAGCTACATGGGGCAAAGGAGTGGAACTTAACAACCTCTGAGGCGCTGGCTCACTGCGCAGCCGTCGACGACGGCTAACCCCCCCCCATGATATGTGGGCGGGGTAGCATCGGCAATATACTTTCCTGGCTGCGTACGTGAGAGAGAGAGAGAGAGAGAGAGAGAGAGAGAGAGACTGCTGCTCTTACCTTGGTTGCTAAATATATGTGTAAATCCATACCACCTGCTCTCCCTCAGATCTGATCTTTCTGGCATGTCCAGCACGTACGCTCGTATCTTTCCTTCTTTCTCTTTAAAGTGTTTCCTTTTGAAGGTTATTTTCCTTACTATCACTACAGCTGACACAGACGATGTCGTTATCAGGTTTCAATGCGAGTGACAAGACGAATTGTAGTCAACACTTATCATGGTTTTCGTTACTAACATCTAGTTATCATCACCTGCTGCTGGAGGAATGGAT